>NC_090065.1:11109053-11192101 GCF_038355195.1 Osmerus mordax
GCAACTCCTTCACATTGCCTCTGCATCGATTTAATAAAATTCGTTAACTCACATCTGTCTCCGAGAATGCCGTCGATGCTGTGTTTCGTCCGTCGTTCGCTCTCTTCCAATTCCCTCTTTTCGATTTCATCATCATCTTCCTCATATTCCCCGACTCCACCGAATTTACAGCGCATGATGCGACTGATGGAACTCACTTGAAAAGTAAAAATGTAAACTGCTTAACCCGCCTGGAGTGGAATAAGTTGTAGAGCATTGTCTAGACGTTATCAGAAAATTTGACCTAAATAATTAATTATTTCAGTTTTAAAATAGGGCCTACTTTAAAAAATATTTTTACTCAATAATGTATAGGCCTAGCACAGCCTGTACTACCTATAGCTTATAGTTTCCATAAACAAGCCAAATATGATTTGACTAATTTCAATCAAATAGCCTAGACCTACCACAAAATTAGGCAAATATCGGTTTAAATGTTTTACCTGACGGGACGTTGTTCCTGTCGCAGATCCCATCTTTCAATAATTTATCCCTTATTTCCCAGCTGAACATTCCAGGATTGTCTCTCTTGTACTCCTCGATTTTCCTGTCCAAATCTGGAGATGTTGTCTGCTGCACATGACAAAAATTAAAGATACATTTGTTACATGTAGGCCTATTAATTCACTAGCAGGCTGCATATTTTGGGTGATTTCAAATAGGCTACAAGAACGGTGTGCTTAACAAGCCTATTTAGTTTCAGTAGGTCAATTTTAAATACAAATGTCATTTAAATATGTTAAATATAGCCTACTAACTTTTGCAGTTAATTCTACTAACTTTCAACTCTGCGGCACTGTGGCCTGTTGACTACCAGCCTACTTCAACGTATTTTAAGGTGGTGTAAAACTTTTTCAACCCTGCTACCACATAGGCTAAATTAATCACATAACACACATTTTGACCGCGGTGTATGAAAGACTCATAAACTCTTCACCTTTGGTTTGCTGCCTCCGATAGCCCCGGGTCTAATGGAACCAGTCTCCTGATACCGGCACAGGATTTTCGAAACGCAGCCGTGGGACACTCGGAGCTGGCGGGAGATGACACACGGTCGGACACCGTGATGGGCCATCTCCACAATCTTGTGCCGAATATGGTTTGGAAGAGGTCGACCGTTGATGAAAACACCACCAAGCTGGTTCACGCGACCCTGCCCTAAAGGGGTTGAGACTAGATAGAAGGAATAAAGTAGGGGTAAAGTAGATCACAATAGTTGATCACAATAGTAACAATAACTTAATATTAGACTACATACAAAAAGGTATCGTTGACACTGGACAAGTCCTTCAATGCCACACTGTGGTCCTAATAATTGGCCTGCCATGTATAGGATATTAATATTACAGAAAGGCTTAAGCTTTTTTAATTTTGATGTTTTCTTTTCTGATAGTAACAGTACTCCCCCCCCCCCCACCCACACACACACACACACACCATACACACACACATACACACACACACTCACTCTACTCTTCATTTCTAGATTCATAAACACTGTAAGTGTGCAGGCTTTATGTTTATTATAAGCTAATTGAGGGGAAATGATGTTATGACACTGCATCTCTTCAACTCAACTCTCATGTGTCAACAAACTTATACTAATGCGTTGTAAACTAATGTAATAAAGACAAAGGCTACAAGCATAAAGTTTTCGATTTAACTGTTGACAATACCTTCCAATGAGTATCCTCCCCGCGGGTAGTTCTGATGTGGAGTTGGTCGCATCATTCTCTGAATGCCTCCTGCAAGTGCTGTCATGATTCCTGACCCTCTGCCAAGACAGAATTAGGCTTGAAACAATTATATTCCTCCAGAAGTTTTACACCGTGGATTTGACGATTCTTGGATGAGGAGGGAAGCAAGGTGCCTCGTCGAAATGGCAACAGACTGAAGTTATATCCTCGAGAACTGGTGCATGCGTCAGTATCCACCGTGGTGATCAATGTGATAACTTCAGAAACAGTTTTTTTTTATTGTTTGCACCGGGCGAGACCGCAGGCCGCTTTCAGCTGAGGTCGTTGTTGACACTCTTAAGGTGAATTGAGAAAATGTGTGTAAGTGAAACATTTTATATGTTGTTGCTCTTCTCTCTTTTTCGGGGCTTTCAGGCCTCTGATTGGTTTAGGGGAAGAACGTCCTGGGGGCTAAGGGTGCTTTGTGATTGGCCAACAGGAACTCTCCATAGCAGTAGCCTCGAGAGTTCAAGTGGATGTGTCACACTTGTTGGGCGCTCGAGGTTTTTTATTCTCCACAACTGATCCAGGACCAGACACAACACCCTTGTTGTGCTAAACAACGACACTTTTAAATGTTTTGCTGTATCAAGTTTTGTGAACTTAATTATACGTCTCCAATTTTTTTAAATGTGTCAATGAAATGAGAACGATGTTTCATAGGCTACTTAAAAGAATGTGGTGCACATAGACTATTGTAAAATGTTAAAGAGGGGCCCAAAGGACTCAGTTATGATGCGGGTAATAGGCCTAGGCCTACAGTAAAATAAGTTTAAAGCAAATAAAAGTGTAAATGTGGAGAAATTATTTATAACTTTATCAGAATCAGAATCAGAAAGGGTTTTAATTGCCATGAAAGTTTGCACAAACAAGGAATTTACTTTGGCAGGATTTTATGAGTGTCACTTAACCCAATCATCGCCCTCTAAAAACACACACTTACTTTTCACTGTTGTTTTCGTATTAATGTGCACATTTCTTGGTATATTCATTAATTTGGTGAACATGCATTGTTCTTTAGTATAGTGTTATTTTTTCTACATGCCAATTTTTTTGTGAAGTGGCCCTGATAGGCTACAAACCAAATAGGCTTACTGTAGAAATTAGGCTACTTCTTACAAAGTAAAATATTAGGCCTATCCTCCTCAAAGGTCTAATCGAATGTCGAACTTGATTAGGATATAAGGATGACATTTGATTGGATTGTGTATTAAAGATCTGGGTGTTCGCTGTTCGACCCTGTGCTTGCGTTGCGGTCCTAGGTGCTCTGACCTAACCAAATTAATCCCGGTACCGTGCTGAGATGAGACACCACTCGACGGGGTAGGCCGGAAGCACAACATGTGGAAGAACGGTAACCACAAGTGATCACATTGATTGTCATTGGCTGAAAAGCTTAACATGATGGGCTATATGATAATGTTTTTACGTCTGAGGTGACTTTATGTAGGTTATAGGTCTATGTCACTAACCTAGGCCTTACTGTTTTATCACTGGGGTTAAATATTTTGACATTAGTGAGATATGTTATTTCATTTGTACTTTTGCCGTTTCTATTTGTATCATATTCATTATATTATTATTATGATTGTCTTTCTGGATGTTATTGGATATTTTATTACTAATGAGGATAATATTTTGTTAACCGAACCCGATGGACACCGGAGTGACGGTTAGCCTACTGGCCATGTGAATAGAAATCATTAAAGAAATGCGGCATGGACGCGGGAGTTCTTTGCGTGCAAAGAGAAGTGCTTCTCCCCCAGAGTTCCATCACTCCGCATGCAAAACTTTTCATGGTCTCCTAATGGTAGCACTAATTCAGCATTAGTCGCTACTCTGACCCGCAGTGCAACAGCACGTTAGTGTAACACATCCGTGCAAATGGACGATTATTGACACAACCACATGAGAGATCACTTGACTTGGGACCTTGTTAGACAAGTTTAATATACATATCAAACCTAAACTATTGCAATTGCACTAACCTAATAGGACCTAACTTGTCCATCAGGAGCTTAGGATGTAGAAATAACATTTAGTACATAAGTCGAACAACAAAAGGGTGTAACTAAGAGCCATTAATAAAAATTGCAATTCTCTGAAAGTCTTTTCATTAAGGACCGATGTGGGATTTAAGATTTCAAAGGCTAGAACCATTTTCACATCTTAAAGGAAAAAGTAATAGCTGGACAAGATACCTGACACTCCCTTTCATAATTCCTTTCGCTGCAAAAGATTTTATATAAAATAGTTGGATTTTTATTTAATGATTATGTAGGCTAAACAAGGCTTAATGAAACCACGACAGAATAAATGAATAATTGTAGGCTACTGGTGTTTGTGATGTTGTAGGATTACATCATTGTAATTATTGTCATTATCATTATTATTTTTATTTTTCTCAAAATAACTTAAAATGCTTAGCTTCACAGTTTTATTGTCACTTGACGCACAGTCTGCGGCTGATAACGTTTTCACTCACAAGCTGGAGGTGATATGCATTTCCATCTCCCCTTAGAAAAATACATAGGGGCCGACATGCCACATAACGAGCCTATAAGGAAACTATATATGCTCATACAAGAAAGAATAGGAACAAAACAAAGTTATGATACCAAGTTTGATTATCATGAAAGGGAAATTGGATCACCCGTGTCAAATCAATTGGGGACGGGGACAATCTAAGTCAGAAATGTGCTCGATTGCAGACAATGCATAAAACAAAAATCAAGACCAAAATGCCACAGAAGAAACGTATTGCATAAAGAACAAGGGAAAAAAGTCTAACTTTGTGAGAGACAAGCGTCCATGGAAGTCTGTCATGTTGAGCAAGTAGGCCCCAATAAGATGTCCAGACTATATTAGCACACACCATCGTCTTTTGGAAGAATTTGGGGGGATATGGGGGATCTTTTTGACTAACTGCAGTTGAGGTCATATATGTCGTACACTTTTTGTTTGATGTTGTGGTCGTGGCTGGATCAAAACAGCATAGGAAATGTAGGTACATTAAATGTATCAAGTGGTAGTTGAAATTGTCTAACAGGCCCAAATCAATTAGTTAATCTTCGAAGACCTCAATTTAGTGATAACCGTTGATTTTAGACACTACTTTAACGTGATTTAAGGGAGGAGGGCCGTAATTCCAATTTACTGTGGGTGTATTTGCCTAAAGGGAATATTTAGCCCTGGGAAATGAGCAGACCTTTTTCGAATGGGAAATATTAAAAGTATTCCATTGTTGGAGTGTTGATTAGACTGAAGAAACAAAACCTGCATAAAAAATTGAGAATGCATTTTTTGGAATGGATAATTGACCTTGCATGTTACCAAAACACAAATTGAATAGGCAATTGCAAAAAAAGACTTATGTTTCACTTCCAGGTCAAATTCGAGATGTAGCACATCATTATTATTGGACACAAATCTTACACTTTTTTAACATGTATTTGAAATGAGTTACACACGACTCCCATGCAGATATGGGTCAAAGGCACCTCAAAGAGAGGTCACAGAGGCACAAAGCTCTCTCTTGTTACATCCACCTGGCCTAGACCCCTGTGGTGTTCTTCAGGTCCTCTCTCCACGTACCCTCAAGTCCTCTCTTGCTCACATGGTCATCAAAAAGGAACTCAGGTTACTCCAGGCTAATTGCATGTCACATGCAATGGGCCTGTAGGTGTGTGTGTGTGTGTGTGTGTGTGTATGTGTGTGTGTGAGCATACATGGTTGCGTATATGTGTGAGAGAGATTTCATAGACTATCTCTTTGATGTGACATGTATGTGTCCCATTTCTGGGTGACATTGCTTAGAGCATCCGAGCTGGAGGTCTCCCTCTCTTGTCCTGTGTCCCGTAGCAGGGCTAACTTCCTGTTAGAGACTTTGTTCCTGTTGGAGGGCTAACTTCCTGTTAGAGACTCTGGTCCTGTAGGAGGGCTAACTTCCTATTAGAGACTCTGGTCCTGTAGGAGGGCTAACTTCCTGTTAGAGACTCTGGTCCTGTAGGAGGGCTAACTTCCTGTTAGAGACTCTGGTCCTGTAGGAGGGCTAACTTCCTGTTAGAGACTTTGTTCCTGTTGGAGGGCTAACTTCCTGTTAGAGACTCTGGTCCTGTAGGAGGGCTAACTTCCTATTAGAGACTCTGGTCCTGTAGGAGGGCTAACTTCCTGTTAGAGACTCTGGTCCTGTAGGAGGGCTAACTTCCTGTTAGAGACTCTGGTCCTGTAGGAGGGCTAACTTCCTGTTAGAGACTCTGGTCCTGTAGGAGGGCTAACTTCCTGTTAACAACTCTGATCCTGCATGTTAATCATATGCAAGCCTGTGTGGGTGTGTGTCTGTTTGTAAGACTGAGAAAGAAAGTGGAATAAAGTCTCTAATTGTATTTTTTATAAAATGAGACAAAGTTCTAGAAAGTGTGAAGGAAAAGGACAATTGAAAGATGAGACAGATGACACCGTTTTTAACGATATTACTTTCATAATAACCTTTGACGGATTATACACAAGGCAATAGCATGGGGACATAAGACAACATAATACCAACTCCAGTTTAGTGGCGTTGCCCTTCATTGACATTGGAACACAATAGATACCTCTGATGTGATCTGATCAACAAAAATAATTTCACGTTCCCTCTGGGGACATTGGGCATGTGCAGTGTGTTATCATTGAAATACATGGAAAACAGTTTTGTCTAGGAATAAACTTCCCACCATGGAAAAGAGAGGAGTGGAATATGCGGGAACATCCTCCAAGGGTCTCTTAGCAAGACTCAAACCTACATCGGGTCTTTGCCCATGGGGATCTCCTCACTCCTATATAGTCTAATTCATACAGCATACAGTGCATTAGACAACAAGCGGGAAATTTCAGTCTTTCAGGTAGCAGAAATAAAACTAACAAAAAAGAATTGAGCATACGACATTGCTGATTACAAGTCTTACTTTTACTAACTTATAGCTTTTTTCCTGAATTATTTTAAGATTGGAGATATGGAACACAAGTGGAGTTGGTCTGACAGATCAATAGAAGTACCCCTGACCAACCACTGGAGGGCACACATGTGACAGCTAATCAATGGGAAGGCTCCCTTTCTGCAGCGTCAAGCAACTTTCTGCAATGCGCACACCGGAGTATGAATGATTGGAAACATTAGCCCGTTGTACCATTCATAAAATGAGATGACTCTGTGCGTTCCTCTTAGGATGAAATCCTGAGTGTATCCATACTATCTACAGCACTTTTTCATCAGCCTTGTTCCTTCTTAAGGAAAATATACAGGGCCTATAAACCATTGGGCTTAGAATGATTCAAAACAGGTGGACTTCTTAAAGGGATCTAACAATACTGCATCCGGATCCATAAGCATTGATATTACATCACAGTGAGTTATGGGATATTTATTCTTTGGTTAATGCATTAAGGGTGACATTGTGACATACAGTACATGGACACTAGCACTCCAGCCAAGCAACAACAGTCATCAGTTCATATAACCTAAGGATGGGTAGTGCAACACTTACAACTCAAATCTCTTTCAGGCAGACATGTCGTTCATAATTCAAATGATTAATATGTATAATGCATGTTGAGACATCTTCATTTAAACTGTGGTCTCACTGGACGCTTGTGTTATTTGTAGAACTGTTTTGTAACTAGAGTAAACCTCAGACTACACATTTTAGGACTGCAAGGTTCAATATAACCCATATTATATGTGCAAGAATAATTGAGTGTTTCAACGAAATTGAAGAGATCTTAAACAGGGTTGATCTGAAACGCTTGTTCAGAGGGCCTCTCTATTGTGACTATCGGATAAATACTATTGCATACTTTTTAGTACACAAAGGGGCCCAGCTATTATAGCTATTATACTAAATAGCTACTTTACTAAATAAATTAGATTAGTAAGGTATCACTAATCTAATTTATTAATTCGAATTACGTTGAAGCTATAATGCATTTCTTCTGTCGCCGTTACCAGCGGAACCAGCGTTTGTGTCTAACTCAGGTCGGTATTTCAGCCAACACATTAACCACGTGACAATAACAGAGAACAGGGCGAGGACACTTGCTAAAGACAAACAGACAGGGCCGATGGGCGAGGGAGGGTTATTGAAGTTATGCACAAATATTAAACCCAGGAACAACAATACTATCATGGAGAGGAAAGAAAAGATGGCGCACACACAACCCGTGGTCAGTGCGACGCGCTTGCATCTCTGACAGCTCTCATAGCCCCCGCCGTCAGTTGCATTAGGCTGCACAGCCTGCGCCTGAACCCCTACTGCATTTGCCTCTTCTCTGCGGTATGCAGCAACAAGCGCTGGATGCAAAGGTGGGCCGTCTGACGGCAGACTGTCCTGTGGCAAAGTGTCTGCCTCGACATGGAGAGGAAGATCATCCGTTACTTTAGTATTGTTAGGGAGGTTTTGTATTCGATATTCTGGGACTGGAGTTCTATGGCGGCAGAGCGGACAACCGATTCGCCATCCTCGGTCCTCCCGGAGATGAAGCGTATTTAGACACTCCTCGCAAAATGTGTGTAAACATTCCAAAAGTTTTGGAGTGCGGCGGCCCAAGTCAAAATAGTTGTAGCATATTTTACACTCGTATTCTTCGTAAGGGAAGGACGTATTAATTTCTGCTAAGCTTATCGTCTGTGCCATGACATCCCGTGCAGACAAAACATTTAAAATAATTTATAAACTATTGCCGCAGATCTTGCAATTCGGTCAAGAATCATCATTAGAAGTAGGCCTCGTAGGCTAAATTTGATCAAATGGGAATTTGATAAGGTAATGCCAGCATAGTCAAACGTCTTCTACCGTGGAGTGGATGAGGAAATGATTGAGTGCAAGTAGGGCAGCGCTCAAGCAGTGTCCCCTTCTTCTTTGCCCGGTATGAATCAACGTTCACAGTAGACAGTCGTTCCCCCGATAGAACCGTTTGGATCACAACTTTAAAGTCTAAAAACAACTGGGTCACAACCCAGAGGCAGTGCCAGATAAGTTTACATAATTAGATTATATCTATATAGGTCTAAATCCCGGTTCAGAATCAGAAACTAGGCTAACCTGTTGTATTTTTATTGCATCCAAGGCGTAATTACATTATTCATTATCAAGGTAGGCTATATGTTATTAGGCATGGTAGAGTGGTTGAGTATTGTCAAAGTGTAGAAGTAAAACACAAATGAAATATCTAAACACAAATACATACAAAAAAGGCATTTGTTAATGTAAAGGTAAATGTCTTGTCGTTTTAATCTTATTGAGAGATTGTCCGCGTTTAGGGCATTTCAGCACTACTCCGAGTGGACAGCTCCGGGATGTCCATTTATGGAGACGTCACACCTCGAGCTTTCAGCTGGCGCTGTTGGGTCGTAGTAGGCCTCCGTACAATCCAAGAGAAATCGAAGATGTCTGGAGTAAGTGCATGGCGAAACCAGAGACACTCATAGTTTTTCACACATCAATCAATGTGTGTGTCTGTGTGTGTGTGTGTGTGTGTGTGTGTGTGTGTGTGTGTGTGTGTGTGTGTGTGTGTGTGTGTGTGTGTGTGTGTGTGTGTGTGTGTGTGTGTGTGTATATATAGTTATATGTGTAGAAGTACACGTCTGTGACCTAGAGCATAACCTCGTGGTGATTGCTCTGTAGGAATATACACATGCACAGTAAATGTAAAGTCATTATTATTACATTATTCATTGAAACCTTATACTTTTCTTAAATTACGTGTTAAAACAGCACACAATAATCTCTGTTCATTTGTGTTTGTGTATCCAAGTTTGTCTAAAAGTCTTTACTTGTGCTCAGGACCTTTCCTCGTCTGCCTGCTTGCTTGCCACTCCAGCCTGCCCCCCCCCCCCCCCCCCCCCCTTGTGAAAATACAACACTTTAATATCTTTAGGTGTTAAACTACTGGGTGAGAGATATGTATTTAACACTTTCAAATATGTTTATTTCAACTACATTTTAAACGAAGGGAGTTGCGCTCATCCTGATGGTGTTAAATTAAACTGAGTCCAAAAAGTACACCAGTTCATTTGCTGAGTGGCTTTCACTCATCAAGTCTGCATATTGATAAAATGCCTTAAGACCAGAAAGATATAACGTTCACAGCACTTTGGCAGTATTGAGGAGGTTCCTTTGAGGCTTTGTCAACTTTCTGAAGAAGACATTTGAATTTCTTATTCAATAAATACCTTCGAAGGATGCAAGAGAGTGTGTGTGTAACCTGAAGGACCCGGATCAATGATCCCCACCTGACAATGTCATAGGGGATTACCTCCACACAGGCTCTCCATGGGGTTGCTGGCATGGCCTGTGGAGACCCAGCCTAGAGGAACCTGGGGGCATGTAAACCAACACAGTCTGGGGCCACATCCTGGGAGCAGGGAGCCCAAACAAGGACTGTCATAAAACATGTGAAACAATGAATGAATAGAAAAGCTCCCATGGCACTACACTTACATCAGATTCCTGTGATGGACTTCTGTTATCTTTACAGGTCATCCATTCCACAGGAGTCCACATTTGCTGGGGTGTCTGTGATTGATTGACTCTGTGTCCTATAGATCTCCTGTCAAGGCCGGACGTCAACAGAGCAGTTCCATTTTTGTGTGACGAGAAGAGGGACAATTGTCTCTCACACTTAATGAGACCCCCCCCCCCCCCACACACACACACGCTCTATCTATGAATCAATCTGAAGGACACAGAGAAATTACAATTCATCAATCTGAAGATGTGAAATGGGACGCCATATGCAGTACAATCCAGATAAGGCTTGTGTGTAAAGGTTCCTTTGTCTGATCATCGTCAGATATGCATATGCTCGTCTCCCTGATCCTGTCACAAGGGTGCATAGTCTCCCCTGGCTCTCCCCCTTTCCTCTCAGAGAGGCACGCCTCTCAGATAGGAGTGCAAACTCTGACAACAAAGTGGGTATTTGTTTCCAGTTGGTGTTGTTTTAAGAGGAGTCTCTGAACTGGGGAGTTAAAGTCAGTTTCTTTTGGTCCTCTGAAAAGGGTTCCCTCACTTGGTCATCCAGCCAGTGAATAATGCCACTTAAATGGCACCGTGACAAAAGCTAGAGAAGAAAGAGAAGGGCGGCAGGCTTTCCTCTGGGAGCAGCCAGAGACAACGCCGGGTCTGGGACAGGGGGCAGCATTTCAGAAAGACTGACGGGGCTTAAAGTTAAAGATTACTTTGAAATCTGCACCCCCCCCCCCCCTCCTCCATCCCCCACCTCTCCCTTCACCATCCTCCCTTTAAAAAAAACTGTCGCCAGAGAGCTGCGGATGAGCCGAGAGATCCTCTTTGATGACAGAGAAGGATCCTTTTGTTCTCTAATCCTTCCCTCATGCCCCCCTTTAGCCCCCACCCCTCCCCTCGCCCCCTTCAGCCCATTTTAAGCCCAACTGGACGTCAAAGGGGCTGCATGCCCGGCCAGAGGCTCAATGGTAACATTCTTTATCTATTTCATTCTCTGAAACTGGGATTTAGTCTACTTTCCCTTCCTTTCAAGCTTCTGTTGGACAAAACAAGCTCAAGTCAAAATAGCTAATAAAGTCTGAAATCTTTCACCTTTGAGAACTAAAAACATGCAAATGTAAATAATCCAAAGGGACTTATTCATGAAATAAATAATTTATTTTGACTGTCAAGTCAACAACTCACTTGTGCACAACTGTACAACTTCCCTCTATGCATGCAAAATAAATATCACATTGGGATTAAATGGATCAGTTTAGGCTGATTCAAAACATTATAAAACACGATCATCATGATCAAAATGATCATCAAGAAAGTCAAATCTTTTGTTTCCCAGGTTGATTGAAGAAAGTCAAATCTTTTGTTTCCCAGGTTGATTGTTGGAGGTGGGGGCTGTTTGTACCAGGATGCCATTTCTGTGTTTGCTGTGACATTATCACATTGGACACACATTATTTACAGAGGAGATGAAAGAGTTCCTCCTTGCTCAAAACATCAAGCATTGTCTTGGTGTCAATAGCCCAAGGATGATCACGACGCTGCTGACTGACACACATCATGTGCCTCTGTGTGTGTGTGTATGTGTGTGTGTGTGTGTGTGTGTGTGTGTGTGTGTGTGTGTGTGTGTGAGAGAGAGAGAGAGAGAGAGAGAGAGAGAGAGAGAGAGAGAGAGAGAGAGAGAGAGAGAGAGAGAGAGAGAGAGAGAGGGAATACTTATTGTTCTTTGTCAAGTATGCAAACCACCAGAAGATATTTAAGTGACAATTACATTGTTGTGTCAGGCAGGTAAGGAGGAGAGGGGGTTGGGGAGAGGGAAAGCGACAAGAGGAAGTGAGAGAGTGGTAGAACAGAAGGAAAACTCAAAAGGAACTCAATTTTTTTCTTGTACAGCTTAAAGATCCTGTAAAGTGGAATTGAAAATGAGTTTTAAGTTCATCACACCATAGAAGAATGTGTTGTTAAAGTATGTTAAATTAGGCTTTGAAATTGTGAGAAAATCAGCAGTCTTCTCTGCTTGAGACTGGGGGGGGTGTCGCCTGAAGGAGCTGAATCTCCGCCCCCTCGAATTTATTGAATTTAGCAACAACAGCAATACTAGCTAAATCAATTGCAGATATCAGAACAGACCTACCTGCAGTCTCTGAGTGTTTTATGTATTAACCCTCGTGCTGCCTTCGGGTCACATGACCCAAAGGTTCATAACGAACTATCGCTGTGTTTACCCAATTTTACCCAATACAAAAACAAATTAAAATAATTTTCTTTTAACCTTTGCAACGTGGGGGGTCTGAGACAGCCTAGCTGTTAAAAGAAAATGCTTCACTTTGTCTTTGTATGCGGTAAATCTGTCGCAATACGACGGTGGGTCACAATGACTGATGGGTCAGAATGACCCGAAGATAACACAAGGGTTAAGAACTTTGTCTTTGCATAATACCAGCTGAGTAAAAGAATGCAACCGTCTGTGATCTGACTTAGGTCGCTGTGACGTAGATCGGTCGGGTTTTGGCTCCACCTATATATAAAACCTGAGCTGAAAACGGATGAGAAACTGTTCAACGGTCTAACTCCACATTTCAGTGCTACAAAGTTTTCGAGCTTTGAACATGCTTTCAGGAACTCATTTCACACATATATAATGTACTGAGAAGAAAATCATGACATTTGCTTCTCCATGGATCCAGCCTTGAAAACACTCCATACCCGCGTCACCACAGGCCAAGTCCATTGCCTGTAGGAAATTTACCCTGGTATATCAGTTTCAGTCATAGACCTTCCACTGCCAAACAAAGAAAAATTGGGTTGAGAAAAGGGCTGTACTGTGGAAGGCAAACATTTACAGTCAAAATTGCTGGTTGATGTTGAACCATTCTTGTATACAGACACCATGGTGCTGACATTGTCCCAAACCACCATTAGACCCAAGTGTGAACAATTTTGAGTTATTGTCTTTTACAGATGACAACTGTGTTGTAGATGTGTTTACTGTTTGCCGCCTGTGTTTACCATTTTGCAACACAAGTGCATCACAGTGCCAAATGTTTTTAGTGAATGAGAATGTGTTTTGAGCTTTGCCAAGAGTGTCTGATTCGACAAATGGGTTTAGGCCACTGAATATTTGAATCCGAAAATGGGGTTTACTGTTTTAGCACTGTAAAGCTCTGTCTACACTTCAGAACCATCAGAGTCTGAGACAAACCTCAAATCAGGTCAAAACAGGAATTAGTTACAGGAGACTTTCAAGCTTTCAGAGATGGAGACCAGATTGGAACAGGAAGAGAAAGTCGCTGAGAAAGTCCCATGGTGGCTGAGAAAGTTTCTGTAATTGCAAAATCCACAGACTGATTTAACTGTGACTTGCAAATCATTGCCTACCTACAACCAAGAATGTTCCCGAAGAAAAAAAAAGGATGAACATGGTGGGTGTGTTTGTATGCAATTTATCATCGAATCTATAAGTTACAGCTTGATGCATTTTATAAAGTCAGCCAACTGCAGAGCATCTTGTACGCCACACCGCAGGCTCATCTGACCGTAAGTAACCCCTTTGACATCACAGCTACCTCAAGCACGCGCCACCTTCAGCGGACCAATAACATTCAAGAGAAGTGTCTCGACTTGGTAAACATCACTTCCGGGCTGATACCAGGGGCCGGTGATGCCCAAAGATTCCCACTCAAAATAATAAAAAATCTGTCGGATTCTCGTCATTCATTGCCACAGTCAACGTTTTTAAATTGACTTAAGCTATGATGCCAGTGAGACACCAAAATAGTCTTTGTTGACCAAATTCCGCGAAGACACAGAAATAGCGGCTGAGTACGCGGTGAGAATGCATTGTCTCTATCCTCTGCAGATGTTGTCGATGTGATGATGATGTTGGTTAGCTTAGCTAAGCTAGTTAGCTCTTACTAGCGAGCTTTTTTTTTTTACTAGTTCGTTAGCTTAGCTTGATAGCTACATACATAAACATGTATCATGGTGTTGGTGAGTATATAACATGAACTTGTTTTACATCTTGTAAAAGAGCCAATTGAATAGAGCTAGCTAGATAGTCTCACGTCAGCCACTCGTCATCAACAACACAGCAATGATTTTAATTTCGACGTGACACTATGCTACTTGCTAGCTAGTTTAGCTGACAGGGTTGTGCAAACTATACAGTCTACCCGCCCTGTCGAAGCTAGCTACTCTGAAACATTAGCTGGCTGTAACATCCAGCTTGCTCTTTAAGAAAACGTACTAGTACATGTTAACTGTCTTCTCAATGTTTTGCTTTGTCCCGATGGTTGGTTTATTTTTTCACGTCGTGACAGAACCAGCCCATTTTGGTATTTGGCTGGACAATGGTGGATTTAGCTTAAGCTAATACGGATGCCTCACCGGCATGTCAGATTCCAGACGTGTTGTGAATCAGTCTGAGAGCTAATGTTAGCTAGGCTAACATGCTAGGCTAGCAATTAGGCCATCCTTACATTGTTCAGTTGCCAGCAGCTGTCATAACAACGCAACCACTCCTCGGCAACTGCTTCATGGCAACAAAACATTTCTGCACATGCTGTAAGACCTCTTTTTTTCTTTACAAGTAGTAGCTACCTGCGTTATCATTGTGTATTCGTTGACTTTGCCTGATAAGAACATTGGCAAAAAGTCAGACAGAAAGAAGTGAATATATGGCCCTCTTGTACCAGTCCTACAGGTCATATACTACATTCGTTATAGCTCCCAGACTCCTGGTCCTGCAGAAGTTTCCATTCTGTCAGCAAAGCAGACAGACAACAACTGTAATAATATTTCAAGTAGTTGAAGTCAGACAAACTTAAGTGCAGTTATTTTTTAACTTATACAACTGGTTATTGAATGTGTAGCTGTCCAGAAGTACACCTAACACCACTGTGCTTGGAGTATCACTGCTCTCAGTTGCACATAGTTAGGAAAATCTGGACAAGCCTGTTTTTTTAATCTATAACAGAAATAGATACACTGATAAAGACCTACTAATACGGTCTATGACCTTGAGAAAGATAACCCGTGAGATTGTGCAGCTCACTGTGAAGATAAGATTTCAAACTATAAACAGTAGTTTGTCTCTGCCGTGGAGCACTGTCTCAGTTCCCAGTTAGTTGTGGTTCAGTGTGAAGACCAGTCTAGATGAGAGAACATAAACTAGCAGGTGATTCACACCCACCCTCCTTGAGGTCACCTCTGAATTGACGTGATAGGACAGGTCAGAGACATGCTTGCTTGGCTGTCGCCAGTCATCGATCAGCGACTCCTCCGAGGGAGAGCAGAAGGCTCGACTCGCCATTTCCAGGCAGTCTAAACCCGGGGAGGGTTGGCGGGTGTCACTGGCATCACTTGAGCAGTGTGTGGTAGGGATGGGGGAGGGGCCGGGGGAGGGGCCTGAAGTGGTGCAGTGCAGGTAATGAGGATCAGGTGTCTTCTAGGCTAAAGGCTAGAGAGAGGGGCTGTGGTGACATGAGGTCCTAGGTCAGATCTGATGGCATAAGAACCTGGCCCACCCAGGCTTCCTCCCCTCACCCAGGACTCTCCTTACAGCTGGCCAGCATCCAAGGCATGCTCTAATTGAAAATGTCTCCAAGAGAGTTTTTGGGCCCGTTCAAAAGCAATTTTATTTTAGAGAGTAAGGGGTCCTATGTCTAACCTGGGCGAGCTGGAGTCAGTGAGAGATTCCTGTGGAGGCTGTGAAGGTCATGAGGGCTGCGCGGCTAGCGTAGTTACACTAAACCACACTCTCTCTCCACCCCTGCTCTTCCTTGCTCTCTCTCCACCTCCTACGCTCCTGGCCCCAGACTTCCACCAGAGGTGTGGTGGAATGTGTCACAGTCGGACTAAACCTTAAGAGTTGCACATTGTCGGCTCCACACTGACACAAGAACAGCAGGGAATATGCTGAGTTGGCTGCATGTCGAGGGCTAGCGGTTGGTTTTGTTTGGTTTCAAATATGGTTCGACTCAGTTGCAGGCTTGTATTTATATTCCTAGGCCTTCAAGTATTGTTTGGATAGGAGGATTGCACAACTATTGTTGTGCTAACAACTGCAGGGGAAGTGGACAGACGATACTGCTGACCAGGGAGGAGACTGCTGGCTCTGTCTTATCCACATCAGGTCCCTAGAGCATTGATTTTGGGGAATGTGTGTGTGTTTGAGGAAGGCTTTAGCTGAAAGCTAAAACCTACAGTCGGGGCCAGCTTTGCGTGTGTTAAGGCTGTGTCATCAACTTTGCTGGTCTGCTGTAAGGTTGTTGCCTTATTATTACATTTACATTTAGTCATTTAGCAGACGCTCTTATCCAGAGCGACTTACAGTAAGTAAAGGGACATTCTCCCCGAGGCAAGTAGAGTAAAGTGCCTTGCCCAGGGACACAACGTCATTTTGCACGGGAATCGAGCCGGCAACCTTCTGATTAATAGCCCGACTCCCTAACCGCTCAGCCATCTGATATTACCATCACTGACTGTCTGTTTCTGGCTTTCTCTTTCTGTCTGTGCAGGTAGCCCTGGGCAGATACATTTGCTTACTCAAGCTGGTCCCAAGAGCAACCACTAACCCAGCATCAGTCCATACCCCCCTCCCCCACCACCCTCCCTTCATCCCTCTCTCATAACATCACCTGCGCCCGCACGCACCCGAGAAACAGCCTCTCACAAACAAGGAGAGAGAGGGAGAGAGTCTCTCCGTTCAACTAAAGGAGAGAAGTGTGTTCAGTCTCAGTCCTAGAGCGCCCCAACCCCAACCCAACGCCCCTATCCAGCCCCCCCGCCTGCCTGAGCCTGGGCCCCCGCCCGCTGATCCAGGGGAGAGGAGGATGAAGCTGAAGGAGGACATGAACCCCCTGCTGCTGCAGGTGTTCCGCTCGGTGGCGTGGGTCTACTCCGTCATCACCTTCCTGCCCTGGTACCTGTTCTCCGGTGCCGGCGACAACCTGGAGCGGGCCCGGCGCACCAAGGCCCGCTCGGTGAGCGGCCGCCCCGCGGGGCCCTGGCGCTCGGTCGACAGCCTGCGCGGGCTGTCGGCGGGCATGCACGAGGGCGTGCACACCCTGGACAAGGTGTTTGAGTTTGCGGCGCGGCGCTTCCCCCGGCGGGACTGCCTGGGCACCCGGGAGGTGCTGAGCGAGGAGGACGAGCTGCAGCCCAACGGCAAGGTGTTCAAGAAGGTAGGAGGAGAGGGGGTGGGGGAGGGAGGGAGGGGGGGGTCCCAGAGGTGGTGGAAGGTGAGGTGTTTCAAATATGGAGATTAGCACAGCACGGGAGTCATTAACAAGGGGGGGGGGGGGGGGGGGGGACGTGCAAGTCTAGCTCTTGTCTGGCTTTTCTTTCTCTCACACTTTTTCACGGTCACAATGTAGGCAAGACTCCGCAACGCTCCAGAGTCGGGGTTAAGCCGTCGGAATGTGAGAAGGACAACAAGAGGAGTTGTGCACCAGCCCGTTCTCTGTAGTTACAGCCCGCCTCCTCAGGAGAGCTGCAGCAGCAGGGGGCGTGCAGCAGGGGGGCGCCGACTGCCCACCCGAGGGCTGTTCTGGAGGGGGTGCGTTTGTGCGGCAGCCCGCAGCCCTGCAGCATGCTGGTTCGCGGGCCGAGTGTCATCGAATCGCGCGACCGGGCCGTTAGATACAGGAAGCGTTGAGTGGAGTGCGGTCGATTCAGCAGCGGTGGCTTATTTGTGCCTGCGCAGGTGATCCTGGGGGAGTATAACTGGCTGAGCTACGAGGAGGCCTACCAGGCAGCAATGTGTTTCGGCAGCGGGCTGGCTTCCCTGGGGCAGAAGCCTCAGCGCAACGTGGCCATCTTCTGTGAGACGAGGGCCGAGTGGATCGTGACGGCGCAAGCCTGCTTCATGTACAACTTCCCACGTGAGTACACACACACACACACGTAACACTCACGCAAAATGTTCCCGCCCTCGTTGAAGCAGAGATCGCCCACAGAGGAACAAAATGTGACACACGCTCGGGCTCTTCCATTCGATCGATTTTTAATATATGGGTGTGTTTGATTATTGCCAGTGGTAACCCTGTACTCCACTCTGGGTGGAGCTGCCATCGCCCACGGCCTCAATGAGACGGAGGTCACTCACATCATCACCAGCAAAGACCTGCTGCAGAGCCGCCTCAAGGTACGCCTGGCCTGGAGACTCTAGAAGCAGCTAGAACACAACCAGCAGGGAGCCGTGAGGACCGAGGCTACATCTAGTGATAGTTGGCAGCTTGCATGCATATCTGGAGCTGGTCTACGATGACATACTTAGGACTGGCCTATTCCACTAGGGCTGGTCTAGTCTACGACACATTCAGACTTGACTAGAGCATGTCGAGAACCGCTTGGGCGACATGCCTGGGATTGTCATGTTGCAGGGTTACTGTAGCAGCTCAAAATGCAGCCGCACTCAATGAAAATGTCCTCTTCTCTGTGCCCCCTCCCTCCTCCTCCCCCTTCCAGGCCATCCTGCTGGAAATCCCCAGGCTGCAGCACATCATCCTGGTGGACAGGAAGCCCACCTCCTGGCCCGACATGCCCCGGGGCATCATGGTCCACAACATGGACACGGTGCAGGAGCTGGGCTCCAGACCAGAAAAACGTAAGGAGAGAGAGAGAGACACTGGAGAGAGAGGGAGAGACACTGGAGAGAGACACTGGAGAGAGAGACACTGGAGAGAGAGAGAGAATTCCGGCATTTAAAATACCCCTATGTTTTCCATCAGTACTCCTGAGTGTGTGTGTGTGTGTGTTGTGTACCTCCTCTCCTCTAACCAGCCTCTCCCTCCCCCAGTGGCGTCGCCGCGGCGGCAGCCCCTCCCCTCGGACATTGCCGTCATCATGTACACCAGCGGCTCCACGGGCATCCCCAAGGGGGTCATCATCTCCCATAGCAACATCATCGCTGGCATCACAGGCATGGCAGAGAGGATACCCAACCTGGAGTAAGCAGGCGCCTCTCCTCACTTTGCCACACACACACACACGCGCGCACACACACACACACACACACACAGGCTGATCACATCTTGCTGGCGTTAAATAGGAGTAAAGTACAAACTGGAATAGCGATACCTTTTTTTTAAGTTTTGAGTCTCAAAAACGAAATGTAAACAATGTTTTATTTGAGGTTTTGGTCTAAGCAGTGCAGAGCCAAACACAATATATGTTATCACTGGTCCAAACAGTTCTTTCAGGTGCTTGTTCTACTCTAGGTCAGCCAGGGTTGTTATGAGATTGCTCTGTACCAGAACAGTGGTGCCCTTGGGCCTTTTAAACCCAGTCTCAATAGAGATCGATGGGCTTGTTTGTGTCTGGTTTCTCTGTACTTTTTCTCTACCATTTCACCAGTCCATCTGTTTCACGCTGGTGTGTGTGTGTGTGTGTGAACAGTGAGACAGACACTTATATAGGCTACCTGCCCCTGGCCCACATTCTGGAGCTGAGCGCTGAGCTGGTGTGTATCTCACATGGGGGACGCATCGGATACTCCTCCCCACAGACGCTGGCGGACCAGGTGAACACACACACACACACAGAGAGAGCCACTCTCTCCTCTGACATTCCTCCACCACAAACTTATCTCTCCCCCCTCGTCTCTCCTCCTCCTCCAGTCCACCAAGATCAAGAAGGGCAGTAAAGGAGACACCAGTGTCCTGAGACCCACCCTCATGGCTGCCGTACCAGTACGTCCCCCCCCCGTCCCCCCCGCCACAACCAGCTCCAGACACACCTTTACACTAGAAACCAGTGTACTTAAAAGAACACCTGGGCTTCCTTTTTTTTCTTCTTCTTCTTCTTCTTCTTCTTCTTCTTCTTCTTCTTCAGTTAAAGACAATATGTCAGATACAACTCCAAAGTGCATTGGGGAACACCGTTCTTTTAGAACACAATGTTCTTGCTCTCTCTCTCTCTCTTGCTCTCTCTGTGTGTCTCTAACATCCCTCCCTCTCGCTCCTGGCTGAGTAGGAGATCATGGACCGCATCTACAAGAACGTGATGACCAAGGTGGACGAGATGAGCAGCTTCCAGAGGTCTCTGTTTGTGCTGGCTTACAACTACAAGATGGAGCAAATCTCCAAAGGCTACAGCACCCCGCTCTGTGACAGGTAATACACACACACACACACGTACGCCTGCACTCACTTCTTACACACAGGAAGTATTTTCAATTACAGGCCGGTAATGACACCCTCGCCTATATTGCCTGGATGAGCCCGGAGAGGCAGAAGCAATATGAAACACACACACTCTCTCACACGCTCTCATATGAAGGACTGTGTGCTGAATGACTTCCCGTGTTTACTGTGTCCCTCCTCTGTAATTGCTCTCTGCTCCTCCTCTTCCATCGCCGTCTCCATCTGTCTGATCTATTGATTCAAAGATTCCGCTATTGATTTATTGAAGGGCTATTTAGTGAACAGAAAACGTTATGCGTTATGTTCAATGGCTCCCTTTCAAATATTGAGACACTTCAGTGTGGAGTTCCTCAGGGAAGCTGCCTTGGCCCCCTTCTCTATTCTATTTTTGTAAATGACATGCCATATGTATTAAAACACGCAGGAATGGGGATTTATGCGGATGACACGACTATGTATGTATCGTCAGAGAGCATTGAACATGTTAATGAGGTGCTTCAACTAGAGTTAACGCTTGTTTCTGAATGGATCTTGGAAAATAAATGTATGGTAATAGGCTCTAAATATGCTCTCAGGACAGAGAAGAAATGAAGCCTCTCTTTAGAGGGTGCTGCTATGGAACAGGTTAAAGAAGTTAAACTGTTGGGTGTCACTATTGACGAAACACTGTCATGGTCCACTCAGATTAATAATACAGTGGTGAGAATGATTAATGGTATCTATGCCATTAGAAGGAGTGCTCATCTGCTAACTAACACAACAATTAGACTAGTCATACAATCTCTAGTTCTGTCAAATCTGGACTACTGTCCTGTGATTTGGTCTAGTGCATCAAAGCAAGAACTCAGTAAACTCCAGCTTGCTCAGAACAGAGCGGCAAGACTGGCACTTCACTGCTCTGTTAGGAGTAGTGTGGAGGTTATGCATGCCAGGCTGTCATGGATGAGGGTGGATGAAAGACTGGCATGTAGCCTTATTCTGTTTTTAAATAATGTGTATTCCTCACAGAAACCTGTCAGTTTGTATTTACAGCTATCACCTGCAAATGAGAGACATGGTTATAATACTAGACAGGCAATAAGTGGTCACTTTACGTTTCCTCTACCCAGAACCAATCCACTTAAGAAAAAAGTAATGTACAGAGCCATTGCATACTGGAATGTGCTCCCCTCATATGTGACTGTAACATGAAATAAATGTGATTTCAAAAGGAAATTTAAGGCAGCTATAATTAGAAAGGAAATTATAGTAGATTAGATTATTATTTAAGGGATTTCAGGTATTATTGCCTGGACCCCAGGAAGAATAGTCTCCACCATGGTGTAGACTAATGGGGATCCTTAATAAATAAATAAATCTGTCAATCTCCTCCCTCTGTCCTACTCTCTTTCTCTCTCTCTCAAAACCTTTCTAAAAACCTCTCTCTCTCCCTTCCCTCCCCCGCCTTCCTGCCCCCCCCCCCCCCCCCCCCCCCCCCCAGCCTGGTCTTCAAGCGCGTGCGTTCCCTCTTGGGGGGAACACGCGGGTGCTGCTGTCGGGCGGGGCTCCCCTGTCGGCCGCCACGCAGCGCTTCATGAACATCTGCCTGTGCTGCCCCGTGGGCCAGGGCTACGGGCTGACGGAGACCTGCGGCGCCGGCACCATCAGCGAGAGTAAGAGGCGGAGCATCCCACCCCACAGCCGCTGAGCATTCTGGGTCAAACCAGAAAGCCCTCTTCCAAAACACTCCCCGGTCGTGCCACCGCCGTGTCTCTCCGCGTGGAGCCGTCTCTCGCCGCTTGAGTGAATACAGCTTTGTCGGTCCGGGTGACTGGTCAGTGCCGCGGTGCTTATTGGTGTGTGTGTGTGTGTGTTTCAGTGTGGGACTACAGTACGGGCCGGGTGGGAGCCCCCCTGGTGTGCTCTGAGATTACCCTGAAGGACTGGGAGGAGGGTGAGCAGACTCGAGCAGTGTTGCACAGCGGGACGCACACAGCTCAACGTTTTATCTAGAAACCTTTTTGTCATCCCCTCCCTGCCCCTCCTCACCCCTGCCTGTCTCATCTCCTGTCTCCCCACCTCCTCTTATCTCCTGTGCTCTCCTTCTCCCCTCCTTCCCTCTCCTCCCCTCCTTTCCTCTCCAGGAGGTTACCACAGCACAGACAAGCCCAACCCTAGGGGAGAGATCCTGATTGGCGGGCCCAACGTTGCCATGGGCTACTACAAAAACGAGGCTAAGAACCGCGAGGACTTCTTCGTGGACGAGAGTGGCCAGCGCTGGTTCTGCACCGGGGACATCGGGGAGTTCCACCCAGACGGCTGCCTCAAGATCATCGGTGAGGAACCTGGGAGAACCCAAACTGTGTGTGTGCGCGCGTAGACCTCCATGTAACTGTGTGTGTGTGTGTGTGTGGTGTGCAGACCGTAAGAAGGACCTGGTGAAGCTGCAGGCGGGAGAGTATGTGTCCCTGGGCAAGGTGGAGGCTGTGCTGAAGAACTGCTCTCTCATAGACAACATCTGTGCCTATGCCAACAGGTACACCCGTCTGTCTATCTATCTATCCCCCCCCCCCCCCTCTTTAAACCTAATCCCTGATCTCTTAATTCCCCAGCGACCAGTCGTACGTGATTGGCTTCGTGGTGCCCAACCAGAAGCAGCTGACGGCGCTGGCGGAGCAGAGGCACGTGAGGGGCAGCTGGGAGGAGCTGTGCAACCGCCCCGACATGGAGCGAGAGGTCCTGCGCATCATCACCGAGGCTGCCCTCTCTGGTAGGAGGAGGGGACGGCAGGGGAGTTAGAGGGGGGGGGGTCAACTCGTGAACTAAGTTGTTTCAAGTCTTTGGATTTTGAGTTGGTGCCTCTGTTGTTTATTGTGTGTGTGTGTGTGTGTGCGGCAGCTAAACTGGAGCGTTTTGAGATCCCTAAGAAGATCCGGCTGAGCGCGGAGCCCTGGACGCCTGAGACAGGCCTGGTGACAGACGCCTTCAAGCTCAAACGCAAGGAGCTCAAATCCCACTATCAGGACGACATCGAGAGACTGTATGGAGGAAAGTAACACACACACACACACACCAAACACACACACACACACAGACACACACACACACACACCTTCAAGGATCTGGGAAGCCACTACCTTGTGTCACAGGGTGAGAGGATTACTGGTAATACGCTGACACACACACATAGACGAGACGACCCAAGCACTTCCTCGTCCCCTCGCCATCCCTCCGACCAGCCTCCATCAAAACAGGAAGTCACCGGGGGCCTCAAGACCAAACAGGGAGCGAGTGAGAGAGCCCAATGGTTTTCTCAAAGCGGTGGGGTGTGTTGCTATGGCGACTGAGGCGAGAGGTGCGCGAGACTCTGCCCGCACACAGGAAGCGACACCGTTCTGTACAACAGACTGTTCTCAGCCTTGATGTCCATGTATTCATTCCTCCCCCGCCCCCTCCTTCCCCTCCCCCCGCCCCCTCCTTCCCCTCCTCCTCCTCCCCCCAGCATGGTCTGCAGCCTGTTCTTGTCCTGGCACTTGACGGGGGCGGGCAGGGGGTGACTATGGTCTGACGCTCTGGAAAGGATCCTCTGCTTGGTTTAAGTCCATGTGCTGGTTTGAATCTTTGCAGGGACCTCTAATTGTCGTGTTGAGGGGACTGGTCTTTTCTATGTGTTTTACGTTACACAGTTTTTCTCTGCGTGCGTTTCTTTTTTTTTCTTTCTACGTGTTTTTTTTGTTTTGATTTTGTCTCCAATCAGCATCCAAGCCATTAGAGATTGAGCGTGGACGCCTTAGTTGCTTTCTCTTCTTTCTTCTGTGTTCTGTGACGGTTGGTTTAACGGTCACTTGTGCTTTTTGTTTTCCTCACAGTTGACACCATTGTTTTGGGGGGGGAGTTTGTACTGTAAAACTCCAAAGGTGGTTTGTATCTCAAGAGTACTGTGTTTACTGACCCGACCAGGGCGTGTCGTCTAGTTTGGCCCCTAACAGAGCTCCATGAAGCGCTAGCTTAGCCTGCTAGCTTAGATAGAAAACTATGGAAGTCCTTGACCTTCTGAAAAAATGGGACTATTTGAGCCTAGGGAGGAGTCAATGGTAGCTGTCATTACCAGAGTCCAACCCAATAACCCATCTGGCAGGGTCGGGATCTGTTTGGCTTTGTGATATCTGACCGATATGTACATGTGACTTCATGGAGCTCTGGTGTTGTTGTCAAGGTCTGATGTGCCTAGATTGGCCGGCTGGCTGGTTTTCTGACTGGTTGGTTTTGCTGATTGGTCTTTCTAACAAGCTGGCTGGCAGGGTGAGAGAGGCTTCCAAAGCTGAACATAGGAAGTAAATTAAGAAATGTGTGAGTCAGAATCTTCTCTCCAGATTAGCCAGCAGGGGGCAGCACCAGGCCTCAGTTGAATCCCAGCAGCCTGCCTGCTGATGTCCTTCCTGGCTCAGCCTCACGTCTGTGTTCAGCCTCTGAACGCCTGCCCGCCCTCTGCCTGTTTATTCTCTGTGTTCCTGCATTTAAACCACTTTGCTGGATTGTGTGGCAGGTCCTTTAGGGCCCACAGAACCAGCCTGGGGTGAACAGGCCCTCTGCCACATGCCGTGTAGTCCTTAAAAGAAATCAACATGATGCATATTGGGCGCCTCCAAGGGCAGAAAAGAGCAGATATTGTAGTAGTACGTCTGTTTTTGATCTCCCCCCCCCCCCCCCATTCCTTTTTGAGTACAACAATGCATCTGATCTCTTTTTTTTATGTCATAGCTGTAGTCAATGTTACTATATTATCTATGAATATGAAATACAGATTGAATGTGAAATATTTATTATACATCATGTCCTTCGTGAGGTGTGTGCAAGACCGAAAACAGCGCGGGAAGTACTGTTTGTGTCGGCCCCTCAGTCCTGCTCTGACAGGATGGAGCGCAGCAGACATGAGCCAACCAGCTGGCAGACACACAGATGGACAGTCAGACGTTGTGTTCGGAGTTACCAGTGGAGCCTGTTTAGTAGAGGGGCTGTGGACGTCATGTGCTCATGTTCCAGACAGCTTATGCTGATATTGGGCCCAAAAAAGATGTAAAAGAATGAAAGAAAATGCTTGCATGATGACGGGAAAAAAATAAGAACGATAGTAAATTCATTTGTATTTTATTGCTAATTTGTGTATGGTAAAACACTACAAGTATATTGAATATGAATATTTGGATTTATAAAGGGGGCTTATCACCCCATGTGAACAACATGCAACTTAAGTATTTCAGATCAAAGTCAAGCATATAGGCCATATAGATCTACTGTTATGTTTGATACACTCCTATATGATATGTGCAATGTATTTGAGAGGAACTACTTGGAAATTGTGGACTGGCGTGGAATAATACATTTGAACCTGTGCTGCATGTGTCATCTGTGTTTGGGGGTGGTGGGTCATTGCGACGTCTCTGCAACGTCAATACAAGAATTGTTGCCGACTCCAGGTCGCCACTTCTTGTTGGATTCTCTACCTGCGCTTCATCCAACGAGTCAGACAGAAGGGTCTTAATTTGAGACGTGATTGGACCGCAGGCTGCAGTGTTTTAGATCAGTTTTATACCCAGTAAGGTTTCCCCATGATATTTTCCCCTCCACACAATTCATAGGTTTTACCATTTCAACCCCGAGGCCTGTCGCTATTCAACATTGTTTCTTAAAGTTATAGGAAAGTAGTGTGTGTATACATAAATATATGCATATATTATGAAGTTCATTGTCCCTGTGTTTTTGAAGATGCAAATCGCAGTACTCTCCGACCACACAAACTGGGGCTCGACCAAGGAGTGGTCTAGGCAAGTGAATGAATGAATTTCCCGGCTGTAAATAAAGAAGTTTGGGGGAAAAGCCAGTTGTAATCCAAGTTTGTCGAAGCTTTACTACTTGTACAGGTGTGATTCCTCTTTGAAACCGATTTAATCTTTGTTAGTGACTGACGGGGGGGGGGGGGGGGGGGGGGGGGGTTACACTTAATGTTTTGTGTGTGTGACTCCGGCTCTTGTGACATGGGCGACTCCCAAGTGATCTCCATTTTCTTATTTATTGTTTTTTTGCCCTTGGACAGTTGTCACAGGAATAAAAGTTTTGTGGTCTAAAACAATGTCTGTTGTGCTTTGACTTGAACTTGAAGATATCGATAGGACGCGATGAAAGGCTTTTATCTGACTAACGTGGGTTGTGGGTTTGGTCGTTCGTCACACACCTATGAATTCCATCATGCGCGAGGGCTCACTTGTCACCAGGATACAAACACTTGATTCGAATCGGGGTCTTTGGCAAGTGTTTCTATGGCAACGAAGGCCGGAGGACGAGCGTGTGGTTTGTGGCGGCGTGTTGATTTGCGATGCATCATAGATTGACGCGCACAGAACGGCCGCGTCTGTTGTCTGTGATACAAATGCACCGCGACGTTTAGTAAACGAAGGATCTCACACGACGGCAACACGTCGACAGGCTCTCCTAGCCCCGAGAACACGAGACGGTGAGAAACACAGACCTCCCTTCATTCATCCTCTGATCTGCTCAGCCTCTCTCCTCCCTCCACCTGACCCACTGGGAGCACTGTGTGACTCACACACGCGGTCAGCTCTGGAAGTTAGCCCCGCCGAGGCTGACGCACAGGCACAAGAGTGGGGAAATAAAACCACCGAGCGGATCGCTGTGTGAAGCCTCACTTCTGTCATCGCGAAGTGTGTTTGTGTGCACTCTGTTCCCTCTTTCTCTTTCCTTCCCTCTCTCGGGTCTCTCTCCATCCCCCCTCTGTCTGTCTGTCATCTGTCTCCTTCCAGAATTTCCTGCATAAGTGCCAAACTTGCCAAGGTGACTCATGGCAGGGGGGTGACTTTAGGGGGGGGGACTGAGCATGTTCCAGTCTGAGCCAGGGAAGAGCTGAACGTGTGTAGGTCCCTGGCCCTTCTCAGCACTCTGAAGCTGGTTAATAAGAGATGGAGCTGGCATATATAGAATACTGGTTTATAGGGATGGGGACTCTGTTAAGGGGACTAGGGTGGGATAAAGGCGCTGGGATATAAGGACTAGTGGGGACGGCATTCGGGTAAGCTTTTTTTTTTTTAGATTGGGTAATAATATAAGTTCAACTCAGTTGAAACTCCTTACTAGCCAGCTAAAACAACCCCAACATGATCCACTAACTCAATTCTAGACTAAACAATCTTCTCAGGTATCCTCAAAATCCGATTCAAAATCTAATATTCTACTTGTGCATTTTTATCAGGTTCAAAGCATGGCAGGTAAAGATATAAAGTTGTCTTTCCCATGATTACTTGGTTCAATCAGGTGACCAACAGAAACTCAAAGGATTGAGAGGAAAGCTACAGCAAAGTGAGGACGTATCCAGCTCCCAGCCAGAGGGCTCTCTGTCCAGCACGTTGTGGCAACCCAGGGGCGCAGCAAGCCCGGGGTCAGGTGATCGGGGGAAGATATGTCCGGGATCCGCCCCCACCAGAGACAACGAGCTACACAGCTGCAGCTCATGAGCAGGAACGAGGATGGCCCCACTATAAAAGGCGGGCCACCCCTGCCAAAAGGGGAAAATGGCTAGAAGTGAGTAGTAGCTGGACCACAACACACATTGGTTAACCGTGACCCTAACGCTTCTGTGTGTCGTTGCAGTGAGGAGTGGGGGATCCAGACAGCCCAGGAGACCAGTCCCGACTGCCCTCGGCCGAGGAAGAACCTCATTTATTTTTGTATTTGTGTTGGTCGGTTCAGAAAATAAACGCCTGCTTTGGGAAGATCACAACCCGTGCTGTGCTGTGTGGTCCTAGCTGCGCCCCTGTGGTTGCCACAACGTCAAAACAGAGAAAGCAATCATAGGAAAAACAATGCAAAATCTGCCATAAAATATGGATTTGGTATCGAGAAAGCACTGTTATAGTCAAAATTGCAAATTGACAGCATTATCTTTTCATGTGTAGTCATTTGGATGTTAATTGGATGTTAAGGGAGTCAGATGGCTGAGCCGTTAGGGAATTGGGCTACTAATCAGAAGGTTGCCGGTTCGATTCTGGCCGTGCAAAATGACGTTGTGTCCTTGGGCAAGGCACTTCACCCTACTTGCCATGGGGGGAATGTCCCTGTACTTACTGTAAGTCGCTGTAAGTAAATATTTGGCAGACTAACTGATCACTAACGAGACGTCCCTCTTCACAGAGAAGGGCCTGGACCGGACAGGCACTCAGAAACCAACACCAAAGAACGACAACAAAAGCAACACAGAGGACAGACAGTATTGGAGTTGGGTTACAGAAATGATGATGACGTGTTATAGGAAAGGGACTTTGCTACAGGGATGTGAAGTGGGCCAGGCAGACAGGCTGGACTAGGGCTGTGATAGGCTGTGCTCCACGCCGGTCAGGGGTGAAGGTGAAGGTGGGCAGTAAGTGTCAGGTCTGTAATGAGACGGAGAGAGGGGAGGAACACAGGGTATATAGACCCCGAGAGGCAGAGGAGGGATGGAGGGAGGGGAGCGATAGAGACGCAGTGGGGACCGATACGACTGGCCGATGACTCACCGCTACGCCGAGGTATTTATAGCATCTGAAAGTGTGTGTGTGTGGGTAGGGGGGGTGGGGGGAGAGGGGGGGTGGGGGGAGAGGGGGGGGTGGGTTGGAATCCAGCCACAGGAGGGCATATTGGGAGGGACTCCTTTGGAGATGTCTGCATGATAACGTCCCTCTCAAAACAGGGTGGGCGTGGCCACTGCAGCTGCTGTTCAAACTCCCGGACACACAGGACAACAAACACGAGCACACGCGCGCACGGCAACAATGCCTGCTTGTTGTGGCCTGTCACACACGCATGCTCTCGCGCATGCACATGCAGGCAACCTTAATATAATAAGCTACTATAACACCAACATTGTCCGAGACTGGTGTGATCGACACTATTTCACATCCACCAAACACACACACACCACCCCTGTATGCTCATGCTGTGTAATGGCCCTGTGGGCTGGAGAAACAGAGGGAGTGGTGAATAACTTCAATGGACAAAACCAGACCATAGAATATCAGCCATGTTGAATGCCTAATCACTTCCCTAACTTGCCACTAATGTGGGAACATACAGTGGTCTCAATGTTGTCGACGGGTTCAGTAAAGTGTGTGTGTGGACAAGGATTGGATGTCGTCCAATGGTCACTGTCTCTACATTCTTTTGCACTGAGTATACATCCCACCGTATATTAGTATGTGAAAAAAGAAAGCTTGGTAGCTCGAGCTTCGTTAACAGTGGCCCACTCCTCCTCTCTCCCTGATGACGTGAGGCAGTGCGTCACAATGCATCCCTCACACACACACTCACGCACGCACCCGGTGCCTCTAACAAGGATGAGTCAGACATAAAACCAAGGTAAACACACACGCATCTACACACCCACAGCACAATATGAAAGAAGGGAAAGAAACAGGGAAAGGAGGGAGAGAAGGGGGAAGAGGAAGAGGCAATAGGAAGAGAGAAGAGGGGAGAGGAGGTATAGAGAGAAGGGGGAGAGTAGGTATAGAGAGAAGGGGGAAGAGGAGGTATAGAGAGAAGGGGGGAGAGGAGGTATAGAGATAAGGGGGAAGAGGAGGTATAGAGAGAAGGAGGGAGAGGAGGTAAAGAGAAGGGGGAAGAGGAGGTATAGAGAGAAGGGGTGAGGCTAGACACAAAGACACAGACAAGGTGGAGAGACAAGTCTGTGAGATACCAAAGAGTCAGGTGGAAAACAGGTGGTTGAGAAGGAAAATAAACGGCGAGAAGGAGACAGTTGAGGGGAATAAATAACAAAACGAATGCGCAGGACGACTGGCCCGGAAGGAGGAGAGAGGGAGGAGGGGAGCTAAATGGCTAAACCTGAAGAAAGAGGGAAGGAGAGAGATCAAGACAGATCAGACTACCAAGAGAAAGAGTAACATTAGACTGCTAGTTTGGGTGGGGAGGGAACCATCTACTGAAGATTTGCATGTGCCCTCACCTTGTCACTAGCATTCTGGTGGCCTTTTACTGTACTGTCACTTTTTAATGAGAAGGGTGACCAAGAGTATGGGACTCTTATTCATGACAGAGATAATAAGTATCTCTCTGTTCCATCTCCTCCACCCTCACCTATTCCCCCTCTCTCCCATCCTGTCCTCTACTCCATTTCCACACTCCCTCCTCTTCTCTCCTCCACCCTCCCCTCGAACCTCACGACCCTCCTCCATGTCTGCATATTTCTCTACTAATCACCTCATTGGTGGAGCTCATTAGCACCCACCTGAGACGGGGAGAACAACAATGTGGGTGGAGGGAGACCGAGGAAAAAGAAAGAGAGAAACACAGATTGAGGGGGGGGAATGGAGAGACGAAGAGCAGGAGATACACAGAAAATGGAAGAAAAATGAGACTTCCTGTGACTAGAGCAGGGCAGATCAGGAGATTGGTAGGTGGTAGGGAAGGACAGAAACACAGAAGGAGACAAAGGGGGGGTGGGGTGCGAGAGGGAGAAGGGTGTGCAGAGGTATCACCATGGATACCTTGGTTCAAAAGAGGGTGAACCATGACAACAGACGGTTGCCGTCCTTCATTCCTCGTTCCGGCCGTGGTGGGTGGGCGCTCGGGCGGGGGCTGGAGCCATGCAGCACGGACACAGTGTGGGGGAGACGGGATAGAAGGATGAGAGGAAGGATAGAGGGATCAGGAGTGAGGCAGGAGGGAGAGAAGGGATACGATGAGAAGAAGGGGTATAGAGATGAGAGGGGGGACATGAAAGGAAGGTGTGAGAAGAGTACCGTCCCAGCCCACTCATTTCTCTTTTTCTGTCTGTCTGTCTCTCACACACACACACACACACAGTCTCGCTGTTTCTCCCGCTCTCTAACTCCTTCCGTCACTTCATTTCATTCAATTAAAAGCAGCATAGTTGAATAGAGCCTGACGGCATCAAGGTCGATATTTTTCTCAACAAAGCGATCCTACTGCTACCACAGCACCTCGCGCTTATGAAAGCCTTGAGTCCAGGTGCTGACTTCAAAACAAGGAGAACAAGTGTGACCGAGGAGAAACACAAAAACACATGCACGCACACATGCACGCACACAGGCACGCACACATGCACGCACACATGCACGCACACATGCACGCACACATGCACACACACAATACTTGGGGTTGACTGGCACCTCTGCTGACGGACTTGCCGGTAAACTTCACCTTTCAATCGGAATAACTGCAGTGGCTTTAGAAAGACTGAGGAGAAGGGTGGAAGAGGAGGAGGTTATGAAAGGATCCAGTCAGGCGCAACCAGACAAAGAGAAAAACAGAGACCATTCATTTATATCTATCTAATATACTGTAGTCTCTGTAGAGACTGTTATCATTATCTGGACTGTGAGCACGTTTAATTCACTTTTATTAATTAAGCTAATTTACTCCCAGTGCAAGTTTCAACAGGGGGTGGTACATCCGCTGCAAAGGTTGTGCTGGTAGACATCATATACAGCCACACACACACACACACACTAAGAACGTTCAGTGTCTTACAGTTTAACAGTGAGAAGATCATGGTACACAGGAAAAGAGGAGTAATTAGAGAGAAAGTGAGAGAGAGAGACAGAGAGAGACAGAGAGAGAGAGAATTCGTGAGAGAGGGAGATATAATATAAACAATAAACTGTGTGTGCCTGTGTGTGTGTGTCGGAATTGAAGGTTCACATGGCCGTCACTTGCTCAGCCATTTGATCTTCCGTCATGACCAGTCTTCGGAGGGTTGTGATGGCAACGCTTTGTTGCCCAAGGACGAGTCATAGTAGCCTGTGGATGACAGCAAACACACCCACACACACATACAAGCACACACAAAGGATCTTCCAGGTTCATTCTTGGTATACTTAGTTTCTGTTGTCACCACAAACGCTACGTTTGGCAGTGCTGTCAGAGGAGAAGCCGTGTCTGCATTATTTTTCACGGCACGTAAACATGTTTATTTATGTTCTCATCAGGATCCATTTTTAGGCTCCTTCTCCCCTGGTTCTAGAACAGACGTAGTCAAAGTGTTGCAAAATCCCAAGATGAGCACTCCCTCCCACACACACTCGCAATCTGCCTCATCTGTTACGATTCATGCTCATGTCTCTCTCACACACACACACACACACACACCAAACAACTTGTGAGATGCTGAGAAATGACAAGCACGACATCTAACAATCAAGCTTCACACTCCACCTTGTGTGTTGTTACACACACACACCACTATTATGTTGTTTCCTTTCACAGTAGCACAATTAGTATAACAATGTAATCACTGTCATTTACTAATCACCGATTCACTAGCCTCTAAACCCTTTGGCGACCTACACCACAATAACATCTCCAACCCTGAGTGCAGCCACGCCCCTCTGAGGAAGAGAGCGGGTTTCTTTATGAATGAATGGACTGATGTCAGAACGGCAGGGGGGGGGGGTCGAACACCAGCACCACTCAAACACATCTCTCAACACAGACACGCACACGCACACTGGAGCCGCAAGCAAATGGATCCATCTCCTACGTCAACAAGCTCTCTCCTCGCTCATCTCTCTGGTGGGCAGTCAGCTGACGCCGCGTTAAAGAAAAACGCCTCCAATAAGACAAAAGAAGGAAGGCATCTTCGTATCTGCGTGGATATGGACACCCACGTCAGAGGGCTGGGGGGCCAGATCAAGTGGGATCCGCACAGGCTTAGTATTCTGGGGGAGATAAGGAAAGAGTACACAAGGGTAAAATGTTGAAATGTAAGAACACTTGGGGATGGGGTGTGTTGAAGCTTTAGCTGATTGGTGGGATGGAAGCGTCTGTAGTGGGCAGGCCAGATATTGGGTTGTCTGTGCGCATACTGCAGGTGTGTTATAGTGGAGAACGTGGTCAATGTATGGTGTTTTAGCAAAGCACGAGACCGCTGTTTGGAGTCAGAGCCTTAGCTGTGATGAGGGCTCACTGAAACATCCATAACGAATGTCTTTGCAAACATCAAAGAGGCCTATGTAGACTACCAGTGTCTTGTCCAATACCAGATCAAGCTATTTATCCAGTGCTTAGTAGGTTATGGGTCGCCTATTTCGACAGTCAGGTCACCGTTATCGCTCGGTCATGCCCGTGCTTTGGTTTTAACCTGCGTCAGGACCACCCTAATGTGACGGGCAACTTGATCAATAGACATTCTGAATGAACTGCGTGGGGTGCAAGCCGCGGGAGCTGTGCCCATATAGGTAGAGTCGTTTATCATAGCCTCATATCTCCGCAGAGAGGAGACAACTGCGACAGCAATTCTGCTGCAAGCGCGGGTGATGGGTTTGGCGCGTGAGTCATCGATGGTGGGTTTAACCCTCCAGCTCCCGGTATCAATTAGGCGGAGATTTTTCTTTCTTTTTTACAGATGGTTGTTTTAAAACAGATTGTTTACCTCTCTTGTGGTAAATATTGTAAATAATAACATGCACACTGTCTTCAACTTTATGAGGTGTTCTGAGCGTATCATACCGAATCATATTTAACACAAACATCTAAACGAAAAATGTGGATTGTAAATTACAAGATGTAGCTATGCAAACATTATAGACCAATTGAAAGAAAACAAATACTTAATTCACAAACAGCCAAGAACTCCACTTGACATAAACTAATACAGCTGCTGTAGACAGTTAGATCTATTTATAGGAGACTGGCCACCTTAACATGTCATTTCTTAAACCCTAAATCATTTATTATGGATTTCCAGGCTGGTGATTGCGTATATGTGCTGTGATGACGCGCGGGTCAGGTGTTGCCTCTTATATCGCGGGGAGTTGTCCAAGTGCTGAAAACAGAACAGGAACAACCGCGCTCGATGAAGAACTATAGTAGCGAAATGCTGTATACATTCACTGCTGCCATCTGAGCTGTTTGCCAAAGGTAAGAAATGAATTGAAGAGAGCTTAGCAGTTTTTTAATAACCAAGGATAATTATGTTTATACATTTGGCTTAGTCTTTCTGTTTGTCGAACGGAGATTTGATCAAGTCATCTGATCTTATCCTTTCACGCTTCGAATTGGGGTTTAGTGAACCTAAACAACAAAGCAATATTGCATACTTACCACGAATAGCCTACCTATACAGGTGAATGGATGATGTAGCCTATATTTTGGGTAGCTTATTTCGTTTTATTTTGATCTAAACGAAGTCAATAACCTGAAGTCAGAGCAGAGGTTGCCCTGACAACGAGGGTGACTCATCCTAGAGCTGAAATAGGCTCCATCCACTAGCCTGCAATAATAGATAGGCTGAAGCTTTTTATTTATTCATTTGGCATACTGAATTAAATGTATGAATCATAACGTGGATAGCCTATGATAAGAAACAAGCAGGTACAGGCACTGTGTGAGGTTTTACCCTTCTGTCTCTTTCTCTTTGTCAAGGCGATATCATGGTGTTGTCACACCCCAAATTCTCCGCGGGTGGAGTTATGGTCCTCGTTGCCTTTCTCCTCCATATGTGCGCCGTCCAGGGTGCGTCTCTCCCCCGCTACCACAGGCTCAGGGGCGGAGAAGGTGAGGAAAGGCGCCCTGCTGCCTACCTCCCACCCAGTTCCGATATGATCAAAGCCCTTGAGTATATTGAAAGCCTAAAGCAGCGCAAGGACGGGGGACGTGAGGAACCCACAACCGACTACGACGAAGTGGAAAAGTTCCGCGTTCTGCTCCAGCTGGCCTCGCTCCAGGACGAGGGCGCGCGAGACCGACAAGCATCCCCACCCGCTCAGAAACAGGACATGCCGGCAGAGCAGCTAGTGCGAGCCCTGCTCAGGACCCTTCAAGACCAAGCCGGTCGAGATTCCAAACCAGCTCCGGTCGCACCCGTTAACGACCACCGCGCGCACAGGCACCACTCAGATGACGCAGGCAAGCCCGTAAGCGCACCTGCGGATTACGGCAACTTCCCTAGGCCACACAAAAAGTACCCGCTGATGTTCGAAGACGAGGAGAACCGCGACGCGTACAAACGGGCCACGGAAGACCTGGAGGAGCAGTATACCCCTCAAAGCCTTGCCAACCTGCGCTCCATCTTCGACGAGCTGGGCCGCATGTCCACCACCACCGACCAGAAGAGAGACGTGTTCCAGGACGACGACGATGATGACGAAGACATGTTCAGTTTGAGGAACCTGGCCTACGAGGACGTGGCCGGCGGTGAGGAGTGGGTTCCCATGGAGGAGAAGGTGGAGACGGAGGAGGTGGTCAACGGGAGCCACGAAGAATTCGACCGAGGGCTGGGGGAGACCTCAGATGAACAAGAGGAGGTCGAGGGAGAAGGCATTCAACGCCGGGCAACTCAGGACGATCATCCCGATGACGATACGAAACTGGTGGATTACTACCTGTTGAAGATCCTCGAGATGAGTGACCAGAGCCAGAAGAGGGATAACAAAAAGAGACTGATCCGCCCCTCTCTGGTCGATCCCCGAACGCTGAATGAACTCCTGGAGATGTCACTGAAGCTCCATATCCCCCCTAACGAGCTCATTGACATGCTGATCACGGAAGAGATGAGGAAACTCGACCGTCAGCCCCAAGATACACCCCGCTACAGGACCAACAAGCCAAGGGTCCGTTATTACAGCCGGAGGCTACCAGTTAAAGCTGCACCCGAGGACATGGACAGAGAGGACTTCCTGAACATCATCGGCGTAGAGACCATCAGCAATGAATATCCCGTGAGGAGACCGCTCAAACCCGTCGCTGCCCCGGCCAGAGTTCCTGCACCCCCCGTCCCGGCTGTGGCTAAAGCGCCGCCTGCCCCAGCAAAAACTCCATCGTCTTCTGGCCGACGGGAAAACTTATTCCTATCTGAGCTTAACAAGATGCCACTGAAAAGACAGTCCGACGACGACGAAGACGACGAAGTAGATGAAGACGAGGTGTTTCTGGCAGCCAAAATACTAACACGGTATCCAAATTCCATCACCAAGCGCGACACTCAGTCTCAGGCAAACGGACAGTTTCCCTATGAGTTGTACGAACAGGCGATGAAAGATTACTTCGACCAAGCAGACGTTGAAAAGAGCACTCCCGCGAAGAGAGATGCCGAAACGTCCATGGAGGCGTTGGAGAAGCCCACGGAGATACAGATGAAAGACGAGATCGCTGAGGGAACTGCTGCCCCTCAGAAAGACGACGGGAAGGAACTCCACGGAAAACCTATTGGAGGAATGTAGCTCCGGAGACCAACGAGCAACGACGACAACGAGATATCCTCTATTAAAATATGAATCTAAAGTAATGTTTGTTTATACTCTCTCAAAATAACCAGTCTGGTGGTGACCGTACTCTATAGTTTACATTCAATTTGTAAAATATGAAATATAGCCTATGCTGTATATGACCAATAATAGTATGTGTTGGGCTGGGCTGGGCTGGGGACGAGTGTTTATCGTGACTCGTGATGTATCAGGGTTTGTGGGTTTCCAAATATTGTTCTAATCTACATTTCTGAAAACTATTTATGATGTAGAGTCAGACCGTCGCCTGCCTTCTTCCAACCCATATTGCAAGCTCTGTGATCGTTGGACTATATCGGTTGTTGTGCTAAAGCCTATATTATCATTTTTAAATCATTTTGTACGTGTTCAATAATGTGTGATGACTCAGAGATAAATAAAGCATAAGCGGGATTATTTTCTCCTTGATGCGTTATGTTGATTTATTTAAAAATGTCAAAATAAAAATAAAATAACAGCCTACATTTAGTAAAGATTCCACTCACAAGGCTGATATGACCAACACAAATCTTTACGAATTAATTCGGTGTCTTCGTTTGTGGTTTTGTGTGTCAAAAATGACCAGATGTATTTCTGAAGCGTCTAGCGAAAGAACATGCAGCACATTGGACAGCTCCCGCCGGAAGGAAAACGCAACGAAACGCTCGAAACATGCCAAGACAAGTTAGTTATCAAAATATAATTTTTTATTGACACTTTTTAAACGTAACAATTTGATTTTGTAATGAAACATTTTGCACTGATATGCCTTTAAAAGACAAGTGCCTGCTAACCACACTTACAAACATCTAACCAAGCCCACACAACACACTAAAGCACTCATTCATTTTGGAGGGCATTATAAATAGCTACCACTTGGCATTCATAAACAAAGTCTATTAAAAACATTTAAAAGCACTTCTAAATAACAGCAATGGAAGTCAACATATAATATCTTCATGTTTCTTTATCTCTTTCAGACAATGTTAAATCCCCAGCATTACTTTCTTCTATATTCCTTCAAAAGACTACAAGCATGTACCAGAGTATTCACATATTCAGTACTCATGGCCAAGACAATGCATAGACGCATGTACCTAATTCACAAATTGCATTCTTCTTAAGAAAATTCATTATATTGCTAAAAACTGTGATGTTTGAACGTCATTCCCTTTGTTGTGATGCGGATGGCTTTATTCCTGTCTGTCCTAAAAAGCAGGTTTGCTCATGTACTCCTCCATTGTCTGAAAAAAGACAAAAGGATCGAGAATGATGTCATCTTCCCCCCCATTCACTGCAACTAATATTCACAGTCACACAATTACAGCATGGATCTGTAATGAAAAATACACAAAAGGGCGTAGGGGGGGGGGGGGGGGGGGGGCAGGTGAAGCACCACACACTGGTAAGGCACAAGCAGAGCCTCTAACCTTGCTGTCCACACTCAAGGCCATCCAAACAGCTCCACCTCAACCCAATCACTGTCACTGCTGTCCACCTGAAGCCATAACGATGAGAATGAGCGCCATGCTATACTGGAGGGTGTACTGTCACTTAGAGCAAAGGGGTTAGACATCTTTCCTTATTATCGGCAAGGGGGGGGGGGGGGGGGGGGGGTGGAAGCACACAAAAATGGGCTGGAAACCGAAGAGGGGAACGAGTGCCACAGAGATGCTCCACTACAGGCAAAGGTAGGTTAGTCTGTGCCCAAGCTCTATAAGACACCTACATGATAAGAACATCCCCGCGAGGGGTACAGACTCGCCTCTGACTCGCCTCTTCGCTCGCTTCAAAGGAAAGGAAGCCGAGACAGAGAGAAAGGCAGAGAAGGAGGGAGTAAGAGAGATTGAAAGAAAGAGGCCCCATTTACAATAGCACCAGCTCATTTGGGTCATGATGAGATGGCCAATAGCTGGACGAAAGGAAACACAATTACGAGGCTAATTTACCCCTGCTAGGATACCAGGAAAATTAGTAATACGCCTGCCAATGATTTGCTTTCCCTCCTTTTGGTACTTTGTTGTCAAAGGACATCAAAAGACAGAACCACTCCAAGATGGAGGAAAGCAAGCATTAAGAAAATGCTTTATCTCACATTATCCCCACTGTTCCTCATTGTGAGAGCAAACAGTAAAATTATGGAAATAACCGTCTAAATAGGAATTTCATCAAGCCACCAAATATTTTAGGAATGCATAAATCCTTCCAAGATAAGAGATTAAAATTCAGATAATAAGCAACTCCAATACACAAACTAAGTCTGTGTGTTTGATTTTGCGACTCATTGTTTGAATGCGTGTGTGAATGCGTGTGTGAATGCGTGTGTGAATGCGTGTGTGCGTGTCTCACCTCTTGCAGCATGTCTGAGGATTCGATGGCGCGAGCCACTATCTGCTTGGATGTCTCCTGGATCTCCCCGCCCATCAGGAACTCATCGAGGATGAAGTAGGCCTTCTCAAAGTTGAAGATTATGTCTAGCTCACACACCTGGAGAGGGAAAGCCTTTCCATTATATGACCCCCATTATGGAAGCCAATATACAAGCTAACCACATAGCTAACCACATTTCACCAGCAAAATCTCCCACGAATGAATTCAGATGTAGTAGTCCTAAAAAGCTGATATCTTCCCGACACATGATCAACAATTTTGAGACAATGTATTTATTTTCCCACTTCAGGGCGATGCGTGCATGTAGTTGCCAGTGATTTACAGCAGGGAGAACAATGGAAGAACAATAATGTCTCACGCTGCCAAAGTACTGGTCCAGCAGCTCCACGTAGCGATGCAGCACTTCCAGGCCTAGCAGCTCATTCTCCTGGTCTTCCAGACCGATGCAGAAATACAGACTGGCATACCTACAAGGGAAGCCAATCAGGAACAATGAGGAAGTATAACGCACCAGTGAAGTAAGCAAGGAAGGACAAAAGTGAGGAAGAATGTAAGGGGGATAAGGTGGGACATGGTTCAGCATGAGGTCGGTGCTAATGAGGGGTTAGGTAAGGAGGCTGAGATGGGGGGGCTGTGGGCTAACCTCTTGTAAACAATCTTCAGGTCTCTCCAGTGGAGGAAGTTGCAGGAGCGTGGCTTCCGTGCCAGCACCATGGAGGTCATGTCTCGGATGACCTTTTTCTTCTCGCGCTCCGCTATGGTCACAAACCACTTCTGCAGCCGCAGCTTTCCCTGGCGACTGAAGAGCAATAGGAAGCGCATCTGAGGAGAGAGAGAGAGATTGGTCTGGTCAACTATTCTCTTGTGTGGGCTACGATTACAGATTAACAGTCTAAAAAAAAAACTAAGCAAGGAAAAGACGGGGGGGACTTGGTCTTGAACTTTGGTCATCTTTTGTTTCTAAGGAAAAGGACAGGAGGTAAGGAGGGATGTTTCAAATGTTTAGAGAAGTGTTTCCTTGCTTTGTTTGGTTGTGTTTGACATACATTTGCCATGTGTTTAGTCTATTTTGTGTTGCACGCTTTCCCATTTCATCTTCCTTTCATTGTGGACTTCAGAGGATAGACTAAATGTCTAGGCAACATTTTGTTGCGGATGTGTTGCTGACTTGCTGTCAATAGTTGAACAGAGTTGAACTCAAGAGTTGAATAGTTAAAAATGTTCTGCCTGGAAATTCATGTTACAGGTTATGTCAGGAAGAAAGGTGATGACAAAAGGAGAAAGAGAAACATACGCCTGTATACTATGCATTCTAAATTTAAATGTGAGTCTCTTAAAACCAATTGATTCAGTGAAGTTAGGCTATAGCCTATTGGTGACAATGGCACAAAAATTATTTTAAGACAATTCTTTAAAAACAGAGCCTCTCATAAACGTAGAGTAGTAGACCCGTGAAAAACTAAAAGTTGCACTCTGTGGTTCCGATTTAGGCAAATGGACATCACGCTCGAGGGGCCAAATCACCAACAAAAAGTTAAAGAACCTGTTACACCCGTAATGTAACTTCCATGTTTTTACCGAAGCAACAGGTTGAGGAAATAGGTTACACATTAGGTTTGACTATAGTTCGCCCAAAAATATAACAAGCGTAGAAAGGATACTTTAAATAAAACTAAATTATGTTGATTTACCATGCACCTATAGTTTATATTTTATGCTGACAACAATTATATACAATTTTGTTGTCTCGTTATTTCACCTGACACCTAGCCTATTAGTAAACAACCAGAAGCGACAGGTGCATACATTTACCGACGGAATAGATCTGACTCATCATTGGAACAGCTCGCTCACATAAGAGGTTTTAAAACACTTACTCACCATCTTGATAAGAGGTATAATCCTATTCTGTCAATTGCCAATAAAATATATGTGAAACACTTTACCCTCCACCTCCTCGGATCAGAGAATTCGGAAGAGCTCATTGCTGTCGTTCTCTGAATGGTCGTTCCAGTGTGAAAGTTGGAAAACTCCTCCCTCTTCGGTCTATTCCGAGGTGGAACCGACCGACACGGTTCCCAGACCTACCTGTAGTACAAGGAGGTGTTCTACTGAACACTTACGGTTTTTCTTTTGCTATACATTCTTGACATACTACCAAACATATACACAACAAACTTAATTTATTTTGAACTTATTAAATCTTGTCATGGATACATGCATTTATTAGCCTTCACGCAGGCCAAGGCCTATTTGTTCAATAGGATATCGTATTTGCAAAAATCTAAGATATGATAATTATGACTATATAAATATTATTTTACGTGTCAGGCTTTATGAACAATGGGCTTAGGTCAGAAGACCAGAATATGTTTTGCAATTCCAATGGTCATTCTTCCTGACGTCGGTAGAGAGCAGCACTCCAACATTATGCACATGACGTAAGTTTCTACAGTGGTTAGTACTTGCTGTCTACATGGGGCGTCTTTAGGTTTGTTGTAGGCTTAGGCTATTTGATAATGAAAAGCAATGTCTCTGTATCGCAATATCGTCTGGTTCTTAAAAGGAATTCACGAATATACGAGGTAAGTTTATGCATGGTCCGTTTTCACAGTTTAACATATAGCATAGTTTGGATATACATAAAATAACTGTTTACTAATTAAGCTGTTCACCATGTAACCCACAATTTTTTTACCGTATGATCTCGAAAAAAAAGTTACTAACATTTATTACTTTAACCTCTTTATTGTACTAAAGTAGATGTTAAAGTATTTATTAGCTGTACATGAATGGTATCGATCACAGCATGGTACTTTAAGTAACACACACTCAGACAGACACACAATCTCTCTCACACACACACCGACACGCACACAAACCTTCTTTTTACTCCCTTAACAATAGTGCTATTGACAGCTTAAGTGCCCAGTCATTTGAGGTAGGCAATCACGCCAACAGCTGACCATTTTTCTAAGAGCTTGCTAAATCATTGTGCAAAGACAAACTCAAATCCGCGTGGCCATTAGAGCTCACATAAATACACAAGCTTGTTGCAAATTGCAGTTCTGTAGGTTGTCTCCATCATTCACTCAAGATGACACAAACACCGTTTAATGATGTACATGCATTTATGGGGTCGATGGATTGATGTTGCTTCTTCCTCAGGAGTGGATATGAGGCAGAATCCAGAAGCTTTGTGGCTGAGGACCTGAATCTGTCTGTGGTGGGAAGGTCCTTCATGATCACAGGAGCCAACAGCGGCATAGGGAAAGCCACTGCCATGGCCATTGCCAAGAAAGGTAAGGAGGCGGAGCTGTGGGGAAGATGGAGGGGCGTGTCTCTTGATGGTGCTGTTCTGTGCTCAGCACTGGGCCTGAAGCCCTGCTGTCTCATGACGCTCTGGTTCGGATCCCTCCAACCCCCCAGGGGGAACGCTCCACATCGTGTGCAGGAACAAGGACAGAGCTGAGGACGCCAGGGCGGATATTGTCAAGGAGTCTGGCAACACGGTAAGTAGGAAAGGTGTGTGTGTGTGTATTTTTGAAGACCCCCGACTACAGACCTGCATTGGATGATGTTTCATTTTCATTCCAGGAAGTACATGTCCACATTCTGGACATGTCTGAAACGCGTAAGGTGTGGGAGTTTGCAGAGGCCTTCAGGAAGCAGTATCCATCTTTAAACGTGTTGGTGAGCAGCCCCCCCCCTTCTTCTCCAACAGACACACACATACTTTAGAAAAGCTTGGTTTCCCAATCATCTTACTGTATTACGTAGGATGTTGGTCTCTGTTATGTCAGATCAACAATGCTGGCTGCATGGTGAACAAGAGAGAAGTGAACACAGAGGGACTGGAGAAAAACTTTGCCACCAACACTCTGGGTAACCCCCCCCCCCCTCCTCCTCTTCCCCATTTCACAAACCACATACTGATGAGTAATTTGGAGTAACTAGGAGCCACAGTCCATTTGATCGAGCACCACCATTCAAATTGGCCCGGGGCTTTGAACCCGTAGCAATTTGGTTAGTGTGCGCGTGATGTGGTTTGTCTTTTCTCTCAGGTGTGTACATCCTCACACAGAGCCTACTTCCACTCCTGCAGAAAAGCAGAGACCCGAGAGTGGTGGGTGCATGAACGCGCCAACACGAACACAGAATCACACACATGCACAAACACACACACACACACACACACCTGCTGACTGGCTCTCTCTTCCCGGCTGGTCAGATCACTGTGTCCTCAGGGGGAATGCTGGTCCTGAAGCTGTGCACAGATGACCTTCAGTCAGAGAGGACTCGCTTCGACGGCACCATGGTCTATGCCCAGAACAAGGTGGGGGAGGAAGGGAGACGATCATGTTCGACACTTTTCAGTTTAGTTGGATTTGGAGGTCCATTGAATGTAAAAGGGTTTCATCCTCCCAAAATATTTGCGCTACCAAATATACTTGTCACTGTAGAGCAATCCCTTGTTATCTTAGGCGAGATTAAATAGAGATCGAATAGGAGGACATAAATAGACCCCAGTCTCAGGTGATTGTGTGTGTTCCCCTACAGAGACAGCAGGTGGTGCTAACTGAGTATTGGGCCAAAGCCAACCCTGCCATTCACTTCTCTGCCATGCACCCAGGCTGGGCCGATACTCCAGGTTAGTACCCCCCCCTCCCACACACACACACACACACATCAATAACATTTTCAAGTTGTATCTGCTCAACCCACTTGTAACCTCCAATGTTATGGTATGGTAATGACCTCCCGACCAGCTGTTTCCACGGCGATGCCTCAGTTCCACCAGATGATGGGAGCCCGTCTGAGGAGTGCAGAGCAGGGGGCTGACACCGTCGTATGGCTGGCCCTGGCCAGGGCTGCAGCCAAGACTCCCAGCGGGCAGTTCTTCCAAGGTGGGCAGGCGTCCTGTCAGCATCCTGGTAGCATACCAGATCCATTGTTTCTAGGGGATGTTAGATTGCACTTCTTTTTTAGGAAAAGAAAAGCGTGAGTTTTCCTCTGATGGTGTGTTGTGACTTGTGTGTATTTCAGACCGCCGCGCTGTGCCAGCCCACCTGCCCCTGGCCTGGACCTACAGCACCCAAGAGGAGGTCCAGATGTTGGTGTCCCGGCTGGACACACTGGCTCGGTCTGCTCGGCCTGAGAGCCAGTCCAGTGGCAGCCAACACTCTTCCACACCAAACTGAGTGGCCATGCTGAGATTTGACCCAGCCAGCACACTCACTTACCCAGAATAGATATCTACATCTCTGTATCACTATGGGCTGCGGCTTCTTGAAAGCTGTTCATGTGGTCTAATTGAGAATTAAAATTATTTGGACAATTTATAGCAAGCAGCCTGAGCCAGTGCTGTGATCTGGTTATCATTCTAATACACCACTGCTCAATTCTAAGAAGATATTACTGTAGTTAATTGTATTTGGGGCCATTTTGCAACTAAATTGACTGCAGTTTACACTAATGTAGACATGATTACGTGGGTGGGCCAGATCAGATGTTAGGTGGGTACAGTTCTGGGTGTTGGGTCTACATCATTACCTTCCTCAGGAGGTCCCATGCCACCAGAACAGCTTGTGACTAACACCACCAGTGCTTTTCTGCAGGGATTTGTCACACTACAGTGGGTGATGACATTGAGACTAAGTTTCTCATTCAGATGTTCTGTTGTGAGACACTGCTCTGGTTAAAATAATGAGTGGACATTTTCCAAATGATTAAATGAATATGAAGTTATCAGATTATTTGACCAGTCCTTAATCCTATACTGTTGCTTCTTTGAAAATAAAGCGGTGTGTCTGAAATGTGTTCGACAAGTAAATGTGTAAAACAGGAAAAACAGGGACACACAACGTCAATATTCAATATTTTTATTTCCTTTTTGTAGCAATCCACATTTGCTGTTTTGTTTTGTTTTTAATAATTCATTTTCTCATTTTTGTACAGTATTGAAAACAAAAAAAAATAATAATAATGTGGTGCATTCACATTTTTCCCAAGGGATTCTTTTTAAGGTTGATCTCTACAAGGGTAAAACAGTGAAAAGCTTGAAGCTGCTGAATCCTCCCATGTTGATACTCACGGAGGGTGGGGGGTAAGAAGAGTGGGGGCCTTGATTTAAAATCATCTACGACACTTGGTTTTTGTTGACATTTTATTAAACCGTTTACATCTGGTTTTATTTCATTTTTCTTTTGTAAGGGGTGATGAGTCAGCTTACCAGCGTTTATCTTTAAAAGGAACTTCCCAGTCCATGCGAACAACCGTCCAAAAAAAAACAAAAAAAAACAACACCTTCTCCCGTCTCTCCCCCTCTCTCTCTCTCTTTCTCTCTCCACCTCTTCTTTCATCCCCTTGCTCTTTATGCTACGTAGGTGTAGACTTTGCGGTCCTCTGGTGTCCGTGCCAGGTATTCTCTCTCTATTAGTCCCTCTATGCGCTTCTTGATGACCACGGGGCTGGGCAGGAAGCGAGCGCGTAGCTGCTGGGTCACCTGGGGGGACGGCAACACAAACAACCCCCTCAGACGACTCATAACACAAACAACCCCCTCAGACGACTCATAACACAAACCGGCGTGAAGCCACCTTACTGAGACGGGCTCAGAAAATACGGAAAGAAATATTCAACATTGAAAATACCTATTGTAATATCAAGAGAATATATATATATAAGAGCTATTATGAGCAAGAGGGAACGATATTCCCTCATGTGAAACGGCAGTGCCGGTGCTTGAGTCGAGCGCGGCAGCGCCGCACGTGTCCCACCCACCTCTGCGACCAGGACGTTGTGCTGCATCTTCTTCCTGGACTTCATGATGCGGACGATGGCCGCCTCGATCTCGTGCTTCCTGTCGTCGTCCACCTTCTGCCGAGTCTCCTTCCTCTCGGGGTCCGACTCCCCCTGCTTCGCGGCCACTGAGGGGGAGGGGGGGCACAGGGGGTTCCGTCAGTACAGGCTACGCTCGGGGGGGGGGGGGTACAGGTAGAATAAAAGTCCTGTCAAGGACAGCCCCACCTGTCTGTATTTTGACTCTGTGCAGCTTGGAGGTAAACTGATCGTTGACTGTAAACACGTGGCCGTTCTCGATCTCCTTGGACTTGGGCTCCTTGGTGAGGACGCGCTGGGTGGGCTTCCCGCAGGCCAGGGACTGCAGCGCCCGCACCAGCTCCCGCTCGGGGATGTCTGTCTCCTGCTGGATCTCCTGCAGGGGGGGGGGGGGGGGGGGGGGACTGGTTACACTAGCACTAGACACCAAACATTTCCAGATCTTCAACAATGAGGGACAGAGGGAGAGTGATTGCTGCAGAGGGTAAGTGAGGGAGTGTGTGCCAAGCCAGACTCTACCTCGAAGGTGGACTTCTCCCGGTTGTTGAACAGCATGAGGATGGTCATCTGGAAGGTGGACACCTGCAGTATGTGCTTCCTGGTGTTGGAGCCCGTCACCTGGGCCCCGCCCACTCCTACCTCCGACCCGTCCTCCTGGGGCAGACGGGTAGAGAGAGGCATAGAGGGAACGACAGGAGAGGCAACATGAGAGAGAAAAAGATAGAAGGAATAACCCATTCACTCCTTAATATCATACCGATCATGCCTTCTGTTCATTGACAGCAGCACACAACTGGTATCGGAACAGACGAGACACAGACAAGACGCAGACAGACGGTGTCTGAAGCGGTCATCATGGCCGGCGTGCCCCGTGGCGTACCTTCTTGATGGGCCCGTAGAAGGTGGCGTTGAGGTCAGCAGAGCCCATGTGGTGCTGGAGAGTGAGCTGCCTGCCGCTGTGTTTGGCGAGGTAGAACCTGGTGGAGGACACACACACACAATGTTGGCCATCACTCGAATATATACAAATGTTACATTTTCCTGAATAAATAAAAGGTGTATTTTTTATTTATTTACTACTGTATATATTAGTTTGTATACACACACGATATGATGTGTGATATTTATACATGCATATGTAGAATAAATAAATAGACCAATAAATAAACAAAAACAGTTAGGTACGTTTAGGTTAGGAATGAATCACAGGTTCCTGTCTTGGTGGATCAGGCCTCCTACCTTCTGAACACCTCAAAGGCGTGTCTGGGGGAGGGGGGGATGGTGCATTTGGGCGTGGCCGATTGTGTTGGCCAATAGCCAGTGGTGAGGACTCTGACTGTGAGGTCGACTCCTCCTAGGGACACCTGGAAGGGAGGAGGAGTTAGTGAATTATATAGATGCATTTAATTCTGTAAATACATAAATACAAATAAGCAAAAGTTTATATCTATATACAGAAGGGTCAAATTGTCAGAGACCGCTAATTTTACATTTCCATTTTGCATGTTCCAAACATAGTAAAAAAAACAACAAAAAAAACAATAATTTCCAATGATAACATCAGCTTTACAATGAGCGAAAATTTGAATCTTCGCAAAAACATAGGCGAGTTTGAGAATATCTTAGTATTTGGTATGTCTTTGGCATGCCTTTTTTTGCAAACCTTAAGACCCATGTTATCCAAGCATGATTTGACAATGTTCCAAAGAGCTCGCTTGGCTTTCTCAGTCTTCAATTCCCCCCCCTTAAAATGTTGACGGTGGCCTCAGTCTCCTGGACCCTACTGTACATCATCAGTGGTGTGGAGTGTGTGTGGCCGCTCCTACCCCCGTGGACTGTAGGTGCTGTCTGAACTCATCCATGGTGGTGTTGGAGATGCTCATGTCCCGGAACATCCCTTCCAGTTTCGAGGTGAACTGACAGCCGCACTCCGTCTGCGCACACAGACAGACACACACGGAACAGTGAGTGACAGCTGTAACGGTCTTCGGGGCATCATGCCGAGGATGGGGAACAAACACGCGCGCACACACACACACACACACACATCCCTTCCCCTCGTCCCCAGCCTCACCTTGAGCTTGGAGATCATGTTCTTCTCCGAGTCGTCGGAGACGCTCTTGTTGGTGAGCAGTCTCCGGGCCAGGTGCTGCTTGTAGTAGCGCTCAAACACATCCTTCTCCTGCATGAACCTGAACAGGACCATGGCCTTGTCCAGGATGGTCTCCACCTCCTGCTCCGTCAACTGCACACACACAAGAACTCGGACTGTTACTGTCGTGCACGATAGCTAACCACTTTCAAAGCTCTCACCAAACCCTTTCCTGAACAGCATCCGCCCAATATTCGACCCGACCGGGCCTCCTTTAACTGTCGGAGCTTTCAGCGTCTAAGAGACCAACCCGAGTCTGGTTTACTAGCGTCACATGAAGAGTGGGGCGACACAACCTCTCGCACGCACTCACCCCTTTGACGCCCTTCTTGAGCTTGTCGTCGATGAAGAGCGACAAGTACTCTGGCGAGCGCGAGTTGAGGTTGAGGAAGTACTCAAAGTCCCCGGCGATGGTCTGCTTGAAGAGGCGGTCGTTGTTGAAGGACTCGAGGAGGAAGCGGTCGAAGCGCGTCTTCAGGTCCAACAGACCCTATAGGAACACCACAAACACAACCCAGTTTGAGAGTTCAGGTCAATGTTAACCGTGTTCCGACCACTCCTGTCATTTCCCGTCCTACGGGTAAGCCCGCAACATCGCTGGAGCGAACAAAAAAGTTGAGGAAGGTTCTAGAAATAACCAGACAGGAGGGTGTACCTGGATGTAGTCCACAGGGTTCTTGCCCTCGCCCTCCTCCGACACCAGCGCCTTGCCCTGCTCCCTCAGGTAGGAGCTCATGCACTCACACATGGTCTTCAGTCCGTTGGGCACGCGGCTGAACAGCTTGTACATGCAGCCCAGGTCTGAGGGGGGAGAGAGAGAGAAGCTTCATATAAGAAACACGTGTTGTGGGATGTCTCTCCACCAAAACACAAGGAACTCAAACCAACACTATTAAACGACAGACAAAAGGCTCCAGTCACTGCGATTAATAATAATAAAAAAGGTTATTGATGTCTTTCTTTTTCCCCTGATCGATAAGACGCTAATTAAAAGGGGAGCAGGAGATGTTTGGAGAAACAGGAACCCAGCCTCTGCAGCATCCTGTTTGGGCTTTCACGTTTAGCTCCTGCTTTCAGCTTCAATCAGGTGGAGACCAAACAGACTGCCAAATGAGCTCTAATGAAACAGGGCTGCCTGGCTCATATCTGGAGCAGGGTCGCTACGGGTATATCTCTTCCTACACCTCTTCCTGTTTTCACACGATTCCTCATAACAATTCCCCCCCCCCCAAAAAAAAATATATACATTTATCCAAAAATACAGGGCCCATTTCTTTTTTTTCAACCTTCTGTTTTTCCGTTCTTGAGCATGTGGACCAGGCCGGAGTTCTCCATCTCCACGATGGTCTTCATGTGTTTGGAGATGAGCTCTCGCTCCACCACCTTGACGATGGGCTCCTCGGTGGACTTGTCCAGGCAGTGCATCACCCGCTCGATCTCCTCGTTGATGCGGGCCTCCACCTTCTTGATGTAGACGCTGGCGCTGTTCTCCGCCAGGAACTTCTGGCTCTCCATCTGGACACACACACACACAGAGAGGGAAGGGCAGTGGGTCAGCTTTCCAGGGGCAAAATAGATGTACTTTTTTTTTAACTTTTTTATCCATTCAATCATGCATACTATATAAACACTATAAAATATATGAAAATATCCTCAACTTAAGACTTTAATAGATGTATCTGTTCCTGCAAACCCCCGTGAGTGGGATATGCTTGCAGATGACATGTAAATGAGCTATTACTTGTCTTATTCTCCATGGACACACTTACCCACCAATTAAACACGCGGCACGGTGACATAATAGAAAACATTTGTGTTTCTGAATTTCAAAAGATTTTGAAAGCATTCATGCATTTGTCAAGATCTCACTCTAAATGCAATTAAATAATGGTACTATTTCCAAAGTGGTGCCAAACTGTCGGTTTTCAAGTCAGCCAAATCATTGTGGTTGTGTAAACATGTTTCTCTGCAGTGCCGGCAATGTTCCCTCTAATTTTCCGCACTGAGCAAATAGAAATCTGTCTGAGTGCAAACCTCAGTACTGTGAGCAATTTGTGACCTGTTCTCTGGTGCAACCGATCAGCAGGCTATATAAAATGGTACACTCGCCTTTTGTTTTCGCCTCTGAGCAAAGTTTGCAGAGAACCCTGTTCGCTTCTTCGTGGCTAAATATATCAGAAAGCTTCACCGAATGTTAGATCGAATGTTCAAACGGATCATTATTATTGTAATTGTATTGTAATTGGCTGAGTATCCTAGAGTGACATTGAAACGTATGCAGTGGGCTTCGCCGCATTTGGCCGAGCAACTGAACATTACTAGTTTTTCTCAAACAATAATCAAATTAAAATACTGATTTTATTTTGTGCGCGGTCTGAAAAATCGAGTGTGCGGGTCCTTCAACTGGTCTGCGCGGCCGTGCATGCACGCAGCTTAGAGGGAACATTGCGTGTCGGCACTCAAGTCAACAGTTGTCGGGTCTCCTGGTTGGGATGGATGGTGTGATTGGGAGGTCTTTACACAACCCACCTGGAAGAACTCTGCCGACATTTCTAAGAAAGGCGCCTCGAAATCCTCCTCATACACAGACCGGCCCTCCAAGCCAAGGATCATTAGCATCTGACAGGCGTTTCTGATCGCTCCCCTGCAGACCACACACACAAACACACAAACTATTAAACCTGGGCCTGTCATCACGCAAAAACATTTGTGTCATGCTGTGTATCCCACAGGCCCAGTGAAGCCAAGCCTCACTGCGAGCTCCCCTCACCTGTCCACCACCTCGCCCTTCCTCTCCCGGGCGATCATGTCCAGCAGGGTCTGCCGGAGGTGGTCTCGGATGCAGCCGTAGCGGACCACCTGGTCCCTGAAGATGATGAGGCCCAGGTTGTAGACGTTCTCCACGTTGTTCTGCTGCACGTACACGCGGTCCTGGGGGGTGGGGGGGGGAGACGGGGGGGACAGGAGTGAACCGCTGCGGTGGGGAACGCCGGGCGGCTAACACGCAGGCGGCCGGCCGCGTACCTTGCGTGATGCTACGCGGCTCGACTGCGGATTGTGCAAAACAATTCAGACATAATGCTAATGCGGGCGCAGCTGCGTGGGTGGGAATGCTGCACTGTGAACAGGGCTGAAGACATGCCTGGCTGCCTCTCCAGACAGAGGACTCAAGCCAGAGTTATCACGTCAGCTCAACTGGTAACCACCCGCAGCATATCCTCAATAGCAATAGGAGAGGGAGAGAGAGAGAGAGAGAGAGAGAGAGGGTTGGACAAAATATTCACACACAAACACACTCAGTGTTGCTACAGTAAATCAAGCAGACTTGCCAGTTGCCCAACAAAATGGATAAGTAAAACAACCGAAGCTTTTGTTCCAGCAACAGAAAATGTCTAGGTGAAGATATGGAGACTCCAGAGAGGAACAGCGAGGTCAGTCCATCACAGCATCCTTTAAATCAGGGATAAACACTTGAGGGGAATGAATCAGATTGGGGACGGCAGAGATCAGAAATGCAAGCAACACACACGTACAGAACGAGAGACGCCGGTCAGGCCACCCACCATGTACATGAGTATGTCTCTGATCATCACCATGGCTGTCTGGTGGTCATTCCATGCCTGATTCAACGTCTGCAGGAAGTTGTTGTTTAACGAATTCAGGACGTCTTCCCGCACCTGTGGAACACCGAGAGAGAGAGAGAGAGAGAGAGAGAGAGAGAGAGAGAGAGAGAGAGAGAGAGAGAGAGAGAGAGAGAGATTATCTCACAAGTTCACAGTTCCTTCAGTCAGCATGCCTGTTCTACCCATTCTGACCCACAACACTGAGCAGTGGAAGAGGTCGGGAGAGGAGAGATCCAAGAACCTGAGAGAGGATTCAAACACAGCTCTGTTCTCAGACAGGGAGGGGAGGGGTGACATCAAGTGAGGTTATGACCCCTTCGCCACATATCCGTCTGCTGTCTGGACACAGGGGGCTTTATGTAATATTCATAGGCGGTAGAGACGCCAGCTACCTTTCTGTGGCAGGGCCGGCCAAGGGAGGGGGCTGCAGGTCAGGGGGCCCCGAGAAAAAGATGTTTGCTGTCTACAGGGGGGACACTTGTCACGGCATCCGCACCGACACACCGGCTTAGCCAGCGTGTCTCTGGTGGAGCGGAAGACCGTTTCACTGGTGTGACAATGGGGATTGAAGAGTAGGAGAGAGATCCCTATGAGTCACCCCCCCCCCCCACCAGCTTCATGGGAGGGGCACCTCTCCACTCCCACAGTTCTCCACACCTTTAGGATCTGAGCTCCTCACTGAACACAAGTATGCATTGCAGTCCAGTCAATACACTGAACTGAACTGAGATTGGGGGGGGGGGGGGGGTTTACTTTGTTGATGAGATGCTCGGTGACGACCTCGCGCAGGCCCGTGTAGAGCTTCTCGCCGTGCTTGTGGAGCACCATGGTGTAAGCGTTCCTGTACAGCTCCTCGAAGCTCAGGCCACTGTTGTTCTTCCTCTGGATCTCCTGGATGGCGTTCTTCAAGAGGTCCCAGATGTTGTTGACGTACTTCTCATCCATTGTCATCTAAAAGGAGGGAGGGGGAGGGAGAGAGGGGGAAATAGAGAGAGAGAGAGAGAGAGAGAGAGGGGGGGGGGGAAATAGAGAGAGAGAGAGAGAGAGAGAGAGAGAGAGAGAGAGAGAGACAGGAAGAAAAAGGAGGAAGGGTTAGTCCATCTTGACTTTGCATTTTAAAGCGTGCATACTTGGATATCTTCCGGGCAGGAGTTGACAGACCAGTCACAGGGGTAATGTCAAGCTGTTCATGGCTGTGAATGTGTGCACTTTATGATCCCTTGGACGACACCAAATGCTAATGGTGCTAGTAATGCTAGAATAGTCAAGAGTAACTGTGGTCTGTAAGCTTAATATTGTGTGCTCTAGTCTGATGGCTATATATCGCTGTTTTAAAAGACAGAAAAGTCGGAACTTCAACATGTCAAAAACATTGTCCGATGGGCCTGTTTGGTGGATTCAAATCAATATCAAGATCAGTCCAGTCAATTTGAATGCATACCTAGTCTTAAGACCAAAAAAAACAAAAAGCGATGGAGTTGTTTTGCTAGCCTGCGCATAAGCATCATTAATTCATGAGCAGATTCTGTCAGGAAAAGTCTTGTCTTTGACTAGGTGAAGAAAAGTATAAAATTCCAGTAAGAGAGAAATAGAAAAACGAATCAGTTAGGTCTATCCTTTTTAAATTCAGCTGATCACTTGTGCTGGACAAGATTACTTTCCTCAAGTACAAATTCTCTTCCAAACCATCAAAAAATAGGCCTACTCCATCCCCACCCACTCATTATCTCATAGAAGCTCAGCATTTTTTTGGATAAACTAGTCAAACTAGAATGGTCATGACTGCCTATGTCACCTAAAATTAACCCAGACAGCGGTTAAACATAATTAATCTGAGTTTGATATTGCCACAGTGAGAGTGAGACCAAAAGAGAGAGGTAAGAGAGAGAGAGAGAGCATTTCAATGGGACATGAGTTTCATAGGCTCACTCTTCCAGAGAGCTCCCCCCCCCCCCCCCCCCCCCACACACACACACATTTAATGGTCCTCCACCGTTTGGTGTTTTAACTCTGAAGGGGTCCAGAAACAACTAATATGCAAATAAAGACCCATGGGTGAAGAAGACTACTGTGTAACAGACAGATAAAACCTGTTTTCCCGTTGCTTGCACAAGCGTGCATTTATGGCAGCAGGTTAACACACATTCATTACGAACACAAAACTATGTACCACATTTCATGTGAATTAAACTGGAGACAAGAGCAAAGCCAAAATCTTGGTCAAATTTCCTACATAATCCACAATTCATCCACCTGCTACTGCTGGTATGCGCGCAGAATTGTATGTTCCCTAGTACACTGCCTGGCGACTGTCCAGGTAAAGACATTAGGCAGCGACAGCCGGGTCACTGGCATTGCTGCAACTTTTGCAGCATCCGTTCAGTCTGAGAGTGTGGCTATGATGTTATGTTTGCATCGACATGACTTTAGCAGCCAATGTATGTACTCGTATTCAAAGACCCAGACATAGATTGATGTTCGCTGCTTGCTAGCCACCGATAGGTAACTAACTTACAAGATAGACTACTGTAGATAGCTAGCTACCAGGTGACAACTTAATTTGTCAACAGCATATACCGCAACAACAAGCTTGCTGTATCCGTGGGTAGTTGCAGTTATTGAGCAATCCAAGACACAGGAGTGTACATTTAATACCCTTGGAGCAGTCATATAATTACTGATCTAGTTAGCTAGCTAACAAACTAGTTATTTCAGTGGCTATCTGGTAGCTAGCTATTCTAACCAACTTCATGCTAACCATTTAGCTTTGTTGGTAGTCTAGCTAGCGTCTAGTTAGGCTAACTAAATTGCTAACGAGTTAACAAATCACGTTAGCTAGCTAACAAGCCAGGTATGACTGTGACATTTTAGTAAATTGTTAGTGCTAGCTAGCTAGTAGCAAGCTGTCCGCTTGTTTTATTTGTTCAGCTAGTAATAGATAGCTACAACTTGGCAGGCCCAGTATTTAACGTCAGCTGGTTTAGGCTACAGTAGCTAGGTTAGGGATAGCCACCCAGCTATTATAATAACCATCGCTAGCTAACCTTACAGAACGGGTCAAGCTACCACTAGTCTCCACTGACATCCCCGGTTCTCGCGTCTCGGCGTCTGCGTCTACCAACTCGAATACCCGGCCAACACTTACAGGAAAGGCTCGTATCCTCATCTTGGTGTCCTTCTTGGTGCCGCCTTTGAGGTTGGACATGATTAGTTTGTACGTCCAGGGTCTACGTTAACATGAAATATTGTTTTTTTTTACTACTAGGAGGCCTGCAAATGGAAAGTGGTAGGGATCCCCCCTCGACCTTCCCTTTGGATTTAGGTCCTTCTCTCTGTGCTTGTTGTTGTCACTCGCTCCTCTCAGTTTTTGAGCTAGTTTCTTAGTGCAGTGATGGCGGACAACAATCCTCCACTGCGCAGTGGCAACGGCGTTCACGCGAGATTAAAGATCCCATTCAACAAGTGTATTTTCCCCAAAAAGAAATAGCCAGTAGTATTCCAGGGTGATCCATACATTAGCCAGATGTACTTATTGAATTGTTATTTCAATTAGTAAAGTAACGTGAATAAAAAACACGTACTTTAAAAGACATGTGTACATCTTTATTTGTGCTATTCATTTCAATTCTGACGTGTCATGACAGGCAGTTTGAACCAATTGGAGATTAACAGAAGTTAAGCAATACAACATACAATCACTAGATGGTAGCACTTCTTCACTGGATAAATTTAGAAAGCGACTGACTTAATAAAATGAGATAATAAAATAAACCAAGATGTCCCATCTCACATTTCAGACAGTCGACCTAATTTACGTCTTTTTGGTCCGCATCGTAGCCTAGTTTACGCTGGCTGAGCTCTCCCTCATTTCCTTGGGCTCTATCCCAATGGTGATATCCCAGAGATTGGAAGACTGAATATCTTCTCACCGTCATGACGATGCTTTCTGAGGGCAAGAAAGGGCATACATGAATGGTATAAATGGTTTCTCAATGCACATTATATTAAATGCATGCGAGCTTAAATTGACAACATATTACAAATTACATTTACTTTTGTATGCTGCTACCAAAACGGGTGCTGTGGCATTACGTCGCAAATTATTTCCAGCTGTTCTCTTTAATCCCAAATTTTCTAACTTTAATTTTCTGATTTCCGAACGCATTTCCCCAATCACCAGCGCAAGTTTCCGTTCGCTGTCCATGGTGCTTAGTCGAGACACATCACCAAATATCGTGTTGTTACTTTACCTCAAACCCGACACGTTCCATAGCCTACCTCGGACATTCGCCCTATCTGACCCAGTAATAAGATATCTCAGAAGACCATCTCTGTTTCCCCAATCCCCGTCCTTCACTTTAAACTTTAGTGTGCGTGCAAGTTTATTCAGAATCTGTAATCGAATTAGCCATACTGGAACAATCTGGGGCCTGTTTTAAAGCCCTTCACCTCCAATTAAGCTGTCATCGATTGATAACCCGGTCACATGATACAAACAGAGTCATTTTCTTCCGCGCGACCTGATGCCTACCACTTTCTCTCCTCGAGTTAAATATTTATACCTTCTGTCAACGTAAAGCAGAAATCTAGTAAGGATATACACGGCCGTCGTGACTCCTCCATCCCTCGCCTCCCTATCACAGACTATAGGCTACACACTAATCGCATAAGTAAAGCATAGGCTACTAAATGCACAAAACATATCTTTGTCAGGATTTGTTTCAAGACAGTTAAAAACTCAAAACCATAAAGTATCAATCTCACAGTTTTTCACGCGATTGAGACAAAGGCCTCCTACTGCTGACCTTCTGGCAATGACATAGGGATACTGAAAATCAAATACATTTTGCATAACCCCTTTTTACAAATCTCATGTCTTAAAGGTACACAGATGTGTGTGGCGACTGGATGGCTAATATTGAAAGCGATTGGACCAACTCATTGAAGCAACACAGTGTGTATGAGTGAGTGTGTATGAGTGAGTGTGTATGAGTGAGCGATATCTACATGTGTGCCTTCAAATTAGGCAGATGCAGTAAACCGTTGACAGATATATGGTAGAACGTTGATATCAGATGTTTCAAATGATTCGGTGTCCCTTTTGGTGCGTTTTCACGTTAACTGACGTCATCACTGCACGGTAGGATTCTTTTTTTGTTGAGGAACAAGTGTCCCCCCTGTAGACAGCAAACATCTTTTTCTCGGGGCCCCCTGACCTGCAGCCCCCTCCCTTGGCCGGCCCTGCCACAGAAAGGTAGCTGGCGTCTCTACCGCCTATGAATATTACATAGAGCCCCCTGTGTCCAGCTGTGTAATTCATGTTTAAAAGAGTTCATCTTTTATGGCCATAATCTTAAAACATAGAATGTGATGTAAATCATAAAAAAACAAACAGTTTAGCTGTTGTTAAAATGTGTTACTCAGATGTTCTACTTGTTTCCTGTCTTATACACAATGCCCATAAGGAATACAAAATAGTTTCAAACAAAAAAAACCACTATGCTATAAAGGAAACAGTAAACAATAGGTCATAAATAAAACAGGAAATGTGAATCCACATCAAAATGATCCGCATAAGAAGAAGAATGAATGCAAATTAATGCAAATTAATGCACAATTCCGTCTGTGTGGGTTATAGTTTTTGGAAAGCAAGTTACCATCAAGCTTATAATTAATCTTTGGAGATATGCAATCAATGTCAACCTCCACCTCTGGCTCCTTCTCAGCACCACCGGAATCTCTGGGACATTTTCAAAGGTGTACTCAAGCTTCTTTTTGGCCTCTTTGACATTGCTGTACATTATTCAGACAAACACAACACATACAAGTTATGAATGAGATATCATGTTAAAGGGAATAGATAACAAATGATGTGTGCCAACAAAGTATCTCATGATGAGCACCACACAAACGAGCCCTAGCTGGAGCAGACTTTAAGGTTTAAGACTAATCATGTCATCAAATCAAAAGTCCCTTCCCCCCACACTTTTTACAAGCAATGTCATCAATATTTTTATTTATTTGTTTATTTGTCAGGGACAATGCAGCGCACATTATTACATACATAGATAATGTTGTAGATGTGTTGCATAAAAGGTTTTTAGCCAATAGGCTAATTTGCAACCCCAGTCCCTGGTCAGACCTTTCTAAAAAGTTAGGCAAATACAATTTACTGCATAGTGTGAGTTACACAATCATGCAGCAGATGCAATATATACTAGCCCACTTGTGGCAAAAACATTATTTGTAAACAGAAAAGGTTAGTCCATGGAGATCCCCGTTGTGGACGAGAACACATTGAATAGGAAGTTATCCAGTCTCTCTGTTGGAATCTGATAGGTTACTTGAACATCTCTCATAGCGTCCAGAGACTTACAGTAGGCTTCTTACTCAAAATACAAAGTTATATTGTGTCACTTCCTAAAAAATCAAAACAACCACTATTAGTTTGCCTTATTTCTTGTCTATCCATTCTCGTTGGTCTCCACTGGCTTCACCAGCTGAACTGTGACTGGGGTTTCAAGGCCCACTCATGTGACTCAGCACTTCAGTGGGAGAGTCACATTGCATGTTTCAACACTCTAGCACATACTCCAAGTTTCTCCCATTCCAGAGAATTAGAACTGTTAACCACTGATAACACCTCCCCCCCCGTGTGTGTGTGTGTGCGTCTGTCTGGTGTGTTAACACACCACTGACTGTTTACAATAGTAACGCAGAAAACTGACTGAACACAGAAAACTTCATCAGGGGTGTTTTGGTAACATGATGAGAGACAGTAACATATTTTGGAAATAAGCAGAGATGTCTTTTTAAAAGCATTCGTTCTCTGCCGACTCACACCATCATACGTATTCCTCCAATGTGATAAGACAGCGGACATGAGCTCTTTCATCTGGCCATGTTGGCTGTAGCCAGGTCAACCTGTAGATGTCAGTGTGGTGTGACTTACACTTCCGTCACTAGCATACTGCATTTGTTCACCTCCAGTCCTGTCACTTCCAAGAATACATTTTTCAAATGCAAAGCAATGGATCACTCAGACTGGTTTGTGGTGTCGCCGCAAAGCACTGACATTAGATGAGGAAGAAGGTCAGGACAACAACAGACGCTGTTTCAGAGTATTCCGGACTCATCATTTTTAGGCAACCCGCTTGACACAGTGCCAGCAATACAATATTGGAGGGCTAATTTAATATGACACTGGTGGTGTCGACCTTGAAGCAGGTATGCTAGCTATTGTGCCAATAGGCCCCGAGAAAAGAACTGCAGGTGAATACTAACTCCAACCAGTTCACTGCAATTCTTGATGATACCTTGACGCCTAAATGTCCAAATCACAGTATTTCTTTTATTTCCTTGTCACTATCCAAACAAACAAACTATGACTTACTATTTTGGTGAAAACTGTTTTGAAATTGTTGCTTAATTATTTAACTGCCATCCACATTATTATGAATTGATGGCATCATATGCTTCCAAGTTCACATGTAATCACAATAGAGCTCATCTGATAACTCTGCAATGAGTCATGACAGGAGAAAAGGAAAACAACGAGCTGTGAGTGTTTCACCAAGCCACACTGTGCTGTAACAACCAATGAAACAACACTGGCGACTTGACATAGGCGCCTACCAAAGAGGGGTTCGACTCAGAGAGGGACAGAGATAGGGACACATCACACCGGAGTCCAGAAAGTGTCACCTCCCCAATGCGAGCTAGACACCCTGTGAAAGGAGAGCGGGTGAGGCGGCAGAAATGTAGGACACATCTGTTTTTATGATCTGATAAGTGCCAGAGGCAGCAGGGCTCCCCCTCACCAGCCCTCTTCCTTCTCTGGCCTTGCAGAGGGGATCTAGGGGGGCTGGTGTAGCTCTGTGCTCCTTTATTTGTTGCTACAACAGGTTTAAGCGATCCGGAACCTCCATGATGTGCACTCACCGAAAAAAGAATGTAACGAAGAAAATAAGTGACTAGAAATGTATGAAGATCAGCAGAACATGATAAAGCATACCATTTGGTGGTAAAAGTACAGGCTTAAACAGTTTCTCTGTGGGCCTGGTCATTGGAGTGAGTCACTGGCCTGTCAGGGCTGAGGGGGACAAAATAAGCTTCTGTCATCGATATTTGTTCAGTTGATAGTTTCCATCTTCCATCTTGACCTCTTCCTTGGTATTCGAATTAGAACCTGCCGTACTTCCATCTGAACGTTGGCCCTAGTTAGTGACCTTGTAATCATAGGACAACAGTTCAACAGAACAGTGTTTTAATGCAGTACTCTAACGCTCATTTTCAGCAGTTCTCACCAACCACCATGAGACACGGTGTGATCGTTGTTGTAAATTGTCACCACAGTTAAAGGAGACGTCTTAAATCACCCCGGTGTGAAAATGTCTTCAGGCAGAATTCAATATTGGTCATAAAGTCTAAAAATAGGGACCCAAGTGGTCGAGTTGAACCCCATAGTTCCTTATAACACATGGTACTTAGTCCTGACGTGTGTTACTGGGAAACATAACACATAAGGCCCAACTGAGCACAGATCCTGTGAAAAAACATCAGTATTGCAGTGATATGAGACTCCATCAACATTTCTACATGATCACTTGAGGAAACATTTTCAAATTCACAAACCTCCCCTCTCAACCTATTGATTGTAATCAAGTGTGCCACTGTTTCAAACGTCGACAAATAAGGCAATTCTTCAGTCTCATTTGGTTAATTGCAAAGTATACATGGTCCTAGAAAGTCATTTTCTTTTAACAGCTCTCCCTTTTTCATAATGACAAAGTAATCATAGGCTACATTTGTTTAGTTTTTCTCTCTCTCCTGCTCCCTCCATTTCCCTCTCTGTCTTGGCCGGCGCTATTCAGTACTGACCATAGCACAGTACTGACGCTACCGTAGAAATAGTTTGTTGACTTTTGGGGCGCAGACTGGAGCTTTGTGGGGCAGCAGTCTGTTATTTATGGCCCACGGATGTACGTGATTGGCTAAGCACAGATATAATTACTGTATGTCTGGCACTTGGGTGAGCTCGTTTTGGAATTATAGTAGGCGCGTGTGTTGAGTTCAGCCGTTGCTAGGCTACAAAGTGGCTTGTTCTCTGATTTCGGTGCGAGGAGTGCATGGAAAATGTTTTAGATGGAAGTGCTTGTGCATGTGAGACCAGGTCCCCCTTTCCTTATATGCCCCCAGTTTGGTCCAGCATACACATGGGGCACTGTGCTACCATGCATTCCAGGTGTAGATCAACCCTAGCCCCCAACGACACTGAGGCTTTGCAGAGCACCTGCCACACTGAGCTGCCCCTGACGTAAACCCCAGAGCTCTCTACAACAACCAAATCTCCTCTGCCATCGTCCTCTCCAACTTGCCATGAGCCATTTGTGTCTATTGCATTGATGTACAAATTGGATCGATAAGCGTTAGCCTGAATTAGCTAGTAGGCGCCCCCACCTCCCCCAGGGCTGACACACAGCAGGGTGACCGCAGAATGGACTGGGATGTTGTGATTTATTGATGTTGCTCTTATTCCACCAACACCCCTTTTCTAAACTTAGTTAACCCTTTACATTTTGTACACAGGTGTTAGTTTCCAGCAAGGCCTGGTTGATAACTGTTGTCTGAACAGTTATCAACCAGTTAGTTGTTAGTTAGTTGAAGACCGAAGAGAAAATGCATTACACAATCGCAAGCCATCTGTGACTTACAGTGAAGGTCACATGGATTACAAGATTGGGAACCAATTTCCGTTTTAAACGTGTATTAAATGAGGCAAATGAAATTGCATCTCACTAGGCTTAGAAAGTATAAATGTTGTCAGAAAGGCTGTTTGTGTCACAGCAAGTAGCCTACAGCATGATGTATAATGAAAAAACACTGGACTTTCATCAGCAGGTAGACAAGAAATATAACAATTTGGCTTTTGTCTCTCCAAATTGCTGTCTGAAAACATGATCAGGTTGTCTTCTCAGTTGTATAAACAAAGTTCGACAACCTTTTGACTTCAATGTGCTGGGTGGCTGCTTGTTGGGTTTGGGAGGAGAGAGAGGGCAGGGTAATGTCATTTGGATGGGGTTTCCCCAAGATCTTCCCATACTGCTGCGGCCAACCACACGGCGGCCATGTTTAGCGGGGAGGGAAAGAGGGAGGGTTAGGGGATGGGAATAGAGAGGGGTGTAGGAAGAAGGGTGAGTCTAATCCTTTTTCTCACTCGTAGCATGGATTATACGATCACTGTCTGCCGTAATTAACGTATCATCAGAACCGTGATATGAAACATAGGGTGAGATCAACCACAGGAGACACAAATCTTTGTAATCCCTATTTAATCCTGTTATTTCAAGCACATGGTCTGTCATGAAGGATAACTGTGACATGTCAATCCCAGTGCTGATTTGACAGAATTGGGAAAAAAGATTCAGTACCTTCAATCCCTCTCTTTAAAGGGGCTTATTTTTATTTTTCCTGACAGGCATGTTCTGTCAGTTATCATATCGTTTCTGTGGCAGGCATACTTTGATTTTGCTTTCAGTAGGCTGGCTGGAGGTACCGGAAAGGAAATAAAGGCTCCTTCTGTTTAATATCTGTAATTGCTTTTCTGTGCAGTTGTCTTTCTGGACCAGGTTCCTTGACCAGGCGTGGGCCTTAGTAGGTGTTTTCCTCTGGTTAAATAGAAGTTGAATAAATAAACCTACAACCGGCCTACATAGCCATCCTTCCACCATATGTTTCAGACAGAGGAAGTGAAAATTGTGGTTTAAGCAAACAATTGAGTCATGGATGAAAAACATACCAGCTAAATTGACAGTTCAGATCCCTCTGCAGACAAATGCATTTCTAAAACTCTTTATATCGACAGGTTATTGATTTTATTGTGTTCGTAATTGATTTGTTTTCTCTAAACTAGGCCTATTTATCATAGAATAGCAAGTTTTATTGAGACGTCCATTTATTCAAAAAGTCAACACACAGATCTTAGATGAAGTTGTCGTCTTGATTTATTTTGTGGACCTTTTATTTTTCTGCCGTTTCTGTAAAATTCTACAGCTCCATGCAGTTCGGCAACAACAGAGCCCTGGAGTTATTTGAATCTTCTAGAACCCATTACTTAGGAAATGGCAGTCCGTGAGTGACAGTACATAATAGAGTCACCTTACTTAAGGAGCAAAGAAGAAGGAGGGGGAGACGATTGTTAGTTCGGACCACGTCCTGACGGGGTTCTGGGAGCGGGGTGTGTCGGGCGTCTCTTTTTAACATGACACTGCAGAGCGTGTCAGAGCCTGGTGTGGGCTGCAGCTCTGATTAGACCAGAATAGCATCTCTGATCAGTCTATTCCTCAGCGCTAATTAGCGGTGTGATGAGAGGTGACAGCACGCCGTCCAGCCTGCCCTGACTGAGCTGAGACGCCATACGCTCTCTCTGACAGCAGTATGGATGCTCTCCAGGTACTCTTCAATAAAAATACATATATGGATAGCAATAATGTCAAGTATATTTAATTGATGCTCTATATCAGATCTGAATATGTTTATTGATGTAGAGCTATGTGCAAACGCCTCTCACTGTATGACTCAGAATGGAGACATTTTAAAAACTCTGTACTTGTGTCGTGTTAGAAGTGTCACTTCTTAAACCACATTTTGGCTCCTGTTCGTATCCTGTAAATGTGCCCTTGTAAGTGTTGGTCGATAGCAGGGGCTGTGTTTTATGTAACTTTACCCAAACTGACCCACTGATGATGTTCTGTACTGTGAACCATGCGCTGCGGTGTTTATTCAGTGAACGAGACAGACGCATACTGCAGTAACAACGACCCATTAAGTAAAAAATGCTGCCCTCTTTTAACGCTGCATTCTCTCCTCCTCCATCACTCTTCCTCTCTCTCTCTCCCGTCCTCTTTTTCTGACCCCCCCCCCCCTTCCTCCTCTGTCCCTCCCTCTCTTTCTGGCGTAGCAGGGTAGGAATGCGGTAGCTGTGTTTGCAGACGACGGTGTCCAGGGAGCCTAAAAAGGGAAGGAGTCTGCTTCCTGGCAGCTAGCAAAGGAAGAGTGCAGGGTGGAAGGAAAAAGGAGGCAAGGTAGGGATGTAGGGAGGGACTATGCTAGTGGATGAGGAAGGGAGTGAAGGGAGTGGGAAGGAGACTAAATTAGGTCTGCTCTCATTGACTTCCATTCCCTAGAGTTGAGTCCAGTCCGGTCCAGTCAAGTGCCAGACAATTTCCCTTTAGTTCATGCTGTCGTCAAGATAATGGAATCATTATATCACTCCTGTGTCACGAATGAACCTGACTGTGCCTCCCCGGACCACAGCTACAGTACATGGTGATGTGGAGGTTGGTTCTAGGCACCAGTTGGAGGGGGGGGGGGGGGGGGGGGGGGGGAGGTTATCTCCCATCCATCCAAAAGAGGAACTAGGGTGAGTTAGACCATTTGATGCGGCTGGCTGGCTGGCTGGCTGACTGGCTTGCTGGATAATCGACTGGCTGGACGGCCTGAACAGGCTGATTACCTCAAGGTTCCCTCTCTGTTTAGTTTCCTAAATGGGTGACTTGGTCACAAGTCACACCCCCATTTCCTGTCTCCAGCTGCTTATCTCCACCCCTCTTAACTGATGAGATGTCAGGGGACTTCCTCTTTTTACACACACGACTGAATACATGCACACATTCACACACACTCACACAGGGAGGGAGATGTAAAGGGAAGAGGAAGTGAAAGCAAAGGCACAAAGAAGGGGGTGGGGGTTCAGGGGGTGGGAGGGGGCATACAAGCATGACCATATTTGGCAGCCGCAGATAATGTAAGCAAAAGATGAAAATGAGATAAAGGGTGGTTGTCATGGTGACCAGGCATTGCGCATTGATGGTTGATTGGCAGCCTGGTTGTGACATGGCACTGTTGTTGAAGAGACAGAGAGAGAGAGAGAGAGAGAAAGAGAGAGAGAGAGAGAGAGAGAGAGAGATGTGACCCACAATGCACTGCAAAGCATGACTTCATGACCGGCATCAGAGTGGCCTTGTCAGTCGTAAGGGTACGTCAGCAGCAGACACAGGTAAGACAGCTGTGGTGGTCTCAGGGCTTTTCAAACGGGTCTCATTGGCAGTGTGAATACACACAGTGTGTTTTATTTTATTTTCACTAGAAAAGTACATGACAAGTAATTATTTTCCACTCCTGCACATTGACGCTAGTACAATTTTTTTTTCTTCTTTAAAACGTTAGTTTTTATTTGTCAAGAGCAACAGGCCTTTTTATTTTTTACTTTTTACTTTTATCTGTATAGTTGTTGTACATACCTTCCTACACAAATGTCTGGGTACATTTTGAAAATTTCCATACTTTTAACTTTGTTTATTTTTCAAGCAATTCTCACAGAAAAAGCAAAAGTGTCTGAAATGACCGACCAAAGTATAGCTGGTTGTGTAGGGTGTTGCCATTCGTGTTCATGTTATCTCAATGATAAGACTGTAGACTGAACGCCTAACTGCATGCCAACTGTGTGCAGGTGTCAGTTGGGGACAGATCAGCCATATACACATTTCCTCTATCTGTGTTTCACACCTGACACACTTCATGTGCACCTGCTTCTCCCAAGTGTGCCAGAGAGAGAATTAAGTAGCTATTCAATTCAACTGAATAATTTAATTTTGGTCCTAGTAATCCTCTTATTTTCGCATATAGTAGATTTGGTGATCCTCTTTTTATGTCATTGCTAACGTATGAACTCATTATAGTTACTCTATTTGCGGAAACCTTGGGACTCAATATACAACTAAAAAGAGATGAATCCTGCCGGCCATTTTGACCTAGCACGTAGCTCGCTTCTCTATTCCACTGGCCTGCAACACCGAAACCACGCTGTGAAATGGCTGACGCTGAAAGTAGCTCAGCTGCAGGCATGTCTTTGACGTGTGTGTGAATGCCTGTAATAGAGCATTGTGTGTTTAGACGCTTGTGTGTACTATATGTGTGTGTGTGTGTGTGTGTGTGTGTGTGAGTGTGTATGTACGAGTGTGTGTGTTGGTGATAGATGGGCGGTTAGGGTTTGGCTCATAAAGGGCCTGGGACATTTCCCCAGTGCAGTGAGGAGTTCACATCAGCTAGCCAGTGTCATTTACAAACGCTGGGAAATAGCAGAGCGCTGAGCAGAGATGAGACCCAAGAAAGAGAGAGTCAGACTGGGATAGATAGTAAGAGCGGCAGAGAGAGAGAGAGAGAGAGAGAGTGGGTGAGTGAGAGACAGAGAGAAATGAAGAAAGAAATCGAAAGATAGAAAGAAACAGAAATCGAGACAGTGAAAGATATGGATGAGAGGGATGAGTTACACCACACCAGCTCCAGTTTGTTTCCTCTGACTAGGTGGCACTCATTATGGTTTAGGGTGATTGGGTGCTTTTACAACCACACACGCGCACACAAACATGCGCGCACACACACACACTAACACCTCTTCCTGTTCTCTATCAGTTAACGTTTGCAGACACCCACCGCCAGCTTAGTTTCGAAAATGGAATTAGCAATGCAGCAAGCTACAGTTTCTCAACCGCAGTGTGGCTCTTCCTGTTGCCGACACGTTCCTCATACTGAGACTTTCTGATGCCCCTGTGGTCTCCTCTGGGGCTACCTGACACTAAGTGCACTAAAGAAAAACTCTCCAACTCACTGTCTAGTATCGGGATTACTCTTCATAGAGGAAGAACACAAACAAAGAGGAAAGAGGAGGGGAGGAACACTGTGTGTGAAAAGAGATGAGGTTGACATCACAGATTAAACACAGTCAGATCATAAACTGATAATAAGGACTTCTAATGAAGAGGGTTGGTTTGTCTTCACAAATACTGAGTGTGGAAAATTAATTCAAAGTACTATATTTTCAGGTAAATTGTCAGCTGGGAGCCACTAAACTGTGCTCTGAATGGGGTACCTGTCATTTAAATATGAAATGTATGTTGCGTCACAGGGACAGGCAGACCCTAAGGACACAAAGGGAAATGCAGAGAATACAAATGAAGCAGTTGGGGAAGAGAGAGAATGAAAGAACGACAGCATGTGCCTGATTTGTTTTTGAATGTATTTTATTCACTCACTTTGCTGTTTCTTCATGCTGTGGGAAGTGTTCACCCTACCATGGAAACATTGAAATTAGTTGAAATGCAGTGGCAGCGAGGGCAAGGAAGAGGCAGAAGAAGAGAATCTGGAAGGAAATAAAAATGGGCAGACATCGAAGGAAAGGAAGGGGGTCCTCGAGACAGAAGAAGAATATGAGAGAAAGGACGAGTGTGTGTGTTCAGCATGGGTGTGATGTCAGCTGCAGAGAGAGAGAGAGAGAGAGAGAGAGAGAGAGAGAGAGAGAGAGAGGAGAGGGAGAGAGAGAGAGAGAGAGAGAGAGAGAGAGAGAGAGAGAGGAGAGAGGGAGAGAGAGAGAGAGAGAGAGAGAGAGAGAGAGAGAGAGAGAGGGAGAGAGAGAGAGAGACAGAGACAGAGAGAGAGAGAGAGAGAGAGAGAGAGAGAGAGAGAGAGAGAGAGAGAGAGAGAGAGAGAGAGAGAGAGAGAGAGAGAGAGAGAGAGAGAGAGAGAGAGAGAGAGAGAGAAACAGAGGAAATTCCACGTCAGTGTCTGAGTTTCACAGCGAGCCCAGATCTCAGGGAGGCTTTTTAATGTGTCTCGGATGGAGGCAGAACAGCATCAATCACTCCGTTCCTCCGGGGCGGCTCTCAGCCAACTCCGCACCCCCACCCCACCCCCGCCACCAATCACCCCAGTCAGGGTGACCTGGCTGGTAACCAGTCTTACATGGGGTAAACACATTACACAACTCCTCTATCTGCACTGGCTGTCACATTCAACTGTCCCTGACTATGCTGTTGACTTGGAGTTGTTGAACCTCGAGAGAGAAGAGAGAGAGAGAGAGAGAGAGAGAGAGAGAGAGAGAGAGAGAGAGAGAGAGAGAGAGAGAGAGAGAGAGAGAGAGAGGGCGACCCCCAGTAAAGGGAGTGGTGCGAGGCAGGTGGCGTGATGGGGCATCATTCAGTACACTGCGTTGTTTCTGGAGATGTTTTTGGAGAGATTAGCACCCAGGGGTTGAGGCTGCGCATCAATTAGAGAGGAATTATCACCAGTCCTGAGGTGAAGAGAGACCAATGAGAACGACGGGGAGGGGGTGAAGAGAGAGACAGAGAGTGAGGGAGAGAAAGAGAACGAAAAGGAGTGGGAGTGGCGAGAAAGGCAGAGAGAACAAAATAAAGAGAATCAAATGAAGGTGAGAGAGAGGGAGGGAAAGGTTGTGTCCGTGTTCATACGGTTTACAGGGTGAAGAGTGTTGAGGGAATGATATTTCATATCAGATGGATGAAACGACTGTACCACAGGAAATGAAAAACTGACTGTAGTGCACCTGTTCTTGAACATAGGTTGGGTGAGGTGCAGGTCAGATGGAAACAGAGAGCTCCCGTTCTCTTAATGACTGTTGAAGTAAAGCGTGCGTTTTCTCCAGGGCTCACTGGAGGTGAGCTGATCAAAACTGAGGGCACATACAGTTTACCGGTAGATCAGGTTGTGTATTCACGCTGTCATGTTTTTAGTGAAAGCAACTATGAAGCATATGAAGATACTTTGTCACAAGGCCATTTTTGGGGGAAACTAGGTAGGCAGGGGTAGATGATTTGCATTGCGAATTCTGATGAAACGCTTTTCTGTAACTGTCAAGTTGCAAGAAACGGATGTCACTCGCAACGTGGGAGTCACTTTCTAGACTCACCAGTAATAAGGTCTAATGAGTGTGTGTGGTGTGTGTGTGTGTGTGGGGGGGGGGGGCGGCTGCTAGGTGTCATGTACGACGACACCAGAGGGGCTAGGCCTCCACGTCGGCCGGATATTGCAGCATCAAGGTCCTGATCCAGGAATGAGCAGAGGCAGAAAGATGGCCAAATCCTTTCAAATCCTTTGAGCATTTGCCTGAGTCTGTTTTCAGTGTCGGGTGTGGGCTGCAGGGAGTTGAAGTTTTTGTAGCAGAAATTTGTAGTAAAAAGTGCAGATTTGTTTTCGAAAATATTTTAAATAGTGTTTGCCCAGGCTTTATTCTATACTGCTAGAGACAAGACCAGGCTAGTGCAGACTACAGCAGACCAGTATGTGTGAGTGTGTGTCTGTGCGTGTCTGTATGTGTATGTGCAGAGGTAGTGAGGGAGGGCGGCAGAGGTCAGGACAACAGCCAGGCCCAATTTGTCCCTCCCTCTCCTTGTTTTTTCTATAATTATTCCTTCTTTGGCCCTTCATCTTTTAACTCTTCGTAACTTCTTTTCAACACTGTCACTTGTTTTTATTTTAATTGACATTCGATGTATCTTTTTTCCCCTCTTTTGTCTTTCTCTTTTTTTCCTTTTCCCTGTTTCTAAACAGTTTTCCCCTCCTTGTCTCCCTCTATCCCTCTCTCATTTCCTCCTATCGGTGTGAGAGGGATAGTGTGGCTGAAACAGAGAACCACTTCCTGGTGTTGGTTTAAGGGGCGTGGTCAGCTGGATTCTGAAAGAGAGAGAGAGAGAGAGAGAGAGAGAGTAAGAGAAAGAGAAAGAAAGAGAGAGTGATAAAGAAAGAAAGAAAGAAGAGCTACGGGGGGAAATCTGTTCAATATAGTCCTGCACAGTTCTTCTCCTTCTCTTGCTCCTTTTCTCCACTCCTCCCCTCTTCCCTTCCTCCTCCTCCCTTCCTCCCCCACTTCTCCTTCTCATCCTCCTCCTCCACAGCTGTTGCTGCTGCCGCCCAGCGAGAGCAGACCAGAACCCAGACAGATACGCACACACACGCACACTCACACACACACTGTAGCCCAGCACAGCATAGCCCTGCTGCTACGGGGAACGAAGGGAGGGGAGAGACACTAGCGCAAGGAGCCAACGCAGCACTGCACACACACGCCGCGCGTACCCAACACACACACACACACACGTATCCCTCCACTCTGTCAGGCTCCTCCAGTCGTCCGCTGCTGCTGATTCATTCGCTCGCTCGTCCTCTCTTCTGCCGGTTCTCTCGCTCGCTGTGCTCTGCCCGCCTCAGAATGGTCCAGCCGGTGCCTGGGGCTCCGCTGTCGCAGCCTGTCTGAACACACACACACACACACACACACTGTCAACAGACGCGCGGATAGGCGTACAATCCGAACAGCAATGTGAGAGGTAAGGATTTCCTTCCATCTCTCTCTCTATTACTCTCTCGCTCTCTCTCGCTCGCTCGCTCTTTCTCTCTCTGTTTCTCCCTCTCTCTGTCTCTCTCGCTCCCTCCATCTCTTTCCCTCTGACTCTTTTTTCCCTTTGATCTAGATTGTTCTCTGTCTGTCTGTCTGTATGTTGCTGTCTGGACTTTCAGAAGTCAGGTTGGATGTGTCTGCTGAAGACCCACACCCGGAGACTTCATAGCTGTCTCATGTCTGCATCTGTGTTAGTTCTATGTGCAGGGCACTAGCTTAACATATGTTTGTTATGGCTTGTCTTTATCACTGTCACACATACACACACACACACTCACTTTGAGGCAGCAGAGCACATTCCAGACTGAAAACGGAAGGTCACACAATAGTCCTTAGTTCCTGAGCCTAGCTCTCGTTGCAGTAAGATTGCTCTGTACGTGTGCGTGTATGTGTGAAGGTGTGTGTGTGTGGCTGTGTGTACAGAGACCAGTGGTTGTTCCAGGAAGCAGTGAGGTGGATCAATAGTTCGCCCACTCAACCTCCATTCCCCATGTCTGACTCAAGGCTGAGCATGGAAGGGCAGAATCGGACTAGAGATTGGTTAACTAGCAACTCGTGAAAACACCCGTTTTGCAGCTCGCTCTCCCCTTCCTTTGCTCCTCGTTTGTCAGCGTCAGCCCCAAAAGATCAGCGGTATTGTGCGCGTGTGTGTGTGTGTGTGTATGAACTCGTGTGCGCGTGTGCTCAGTAAGGTGAACTCCCCCGCCTGCTGCATGTAAATTCAGTGTGACATGTGAAGCTGCCACGACCTTATATGGTGTGCCCTGTATTTCAGTACAGTAGGAGCTGCCAAACATTCCGGGTCGCAGGAGGAGAGAGTGTGTGAGAGGGTGTCTCTGTCTGCCCTGCGTGTGTGTGAGTGTTTGTGTGTGTCAGACAGAGAGGGAGTCACTGAGAGAGTAAGGGAGAAGAAGAGAGGGAAGAAGAGAAAGAAAGAGAGACATTCACAGTGAATGGAGGATTTTTACTTGACGATTTGACCTATGTTGAAGCAAGTTGTTTCATACTTTCTCTTACTTTGAGAGATTTAGAGATCTGAAAGGTCTCAAACCGACTTTGGTGAGTACTTTCCGAAAACTCTCGGAATGTTTGTTTGTGCTGCGAAGCAGAGGAATTTTGTTTACACTGTCTGAAATTACACAGAATAGATTGTTAAAACTAAAGTATTAGGTGCAGGGGCTTGACTGTGGAACCAGACCTGAGGTCTGCGGTTCTACAAACCCTGACTGAAGCACATCTGTGTCTGACAAGTGCTATTCCGAAGTGAACTGTTTGAAACCAATGGGCGTTCATTTGAATATCCTTAGGCTTAGTCACCTCTCGTCTCGTCTCCTTTCCTCTCGTCTCCTCCCCTCCTGTCCTCTCCCATCCGCTCCTCTCGTCTCCTTCCCTCTCGTCTCCTCCCTCCTGTCCTCTCCCATCCCGCTCCTCTCGTCTCCTTCCCTCTCGTCTCCTCCCTCCTGTCCTCTCCCATCCGCTGCTCTCGTCTCCTCTCCTCTCGTCTCCTCCTCCTGTCCTCTCCCATCCGCTCCTCTCGTCTCCTCCCTCCTGTCCTCTCCCATCCGCTCCTCTCTTCTCGTCTCCTCTCGTCTCCTCCCTCCTGTCCTCTCCCATCCGCTCCTCTCGCCTCCTCTCCTCTCGTCTCCTCTCGTCTCACTCCCTCCTGTCCTCTCCCATCCGCTCCTCTCGTCTCCTCCCTCCTGTCCTCTCCCATCCGCTCCTCTCGTCTCCTCTCCTCTCGTCTCCTCTCTCTCGTCTCCTCCCTCCTGTCCTCTCTCATCCTCTCCTCCCCTTAGTTGAGGCGAGGATGAGGAATGTTGTTGTTATGAGTTAGAGGGTTTTAGAGTGGCCTAGACAGGAGCGCACACACATACACACTCAGACACACTCACTGAGGACAGCGGGATGTGGAGAATGTAGACAGACAGTATAGAAGGAGTTTGGAACACCAAGAGTATGGATCGTTTATTCTTATCAGGTTGCTCTTTGTCCTGGTTTTCACACTGTGTGTATATGCACTTGTGTCTGTGTAGGCACATGGTGACACAGACACACACGCACACACACATGCACACACAGGCACACGTACACACGTGTCTACATGTGCACGTGTGTACATGTGTGTCTGTAAGTGTGTGTGTGTACGTGTCTGTAAGTGTGTGTGTGTGCTCCCCTGTGTCTGGGATCCCCCTCAGGCTAGGATTAAGAGTGTGAGATGGTCTTGCTGACAGCTTGATCCTTCATTACTGAGGTGATACAAGCATGGTAGCTACTACCCTACTACCGGCATCACGCCACACAGAACATGGCCCTGTACCAAATGCAATGCAGGCTTTCACACACACACACACACACACACACTCCATCATTGATAACTTGGAGTTTATATTAGTTTATGACTCGAGCATCAAAATGAGGTGAGAGGTAATGACAGGTATGCTATCGGGTTAAGACATGTGTTCGGCGCATTGAATGAAATTGTGTTTTCTGTACTGTGGGGTATCCCAACTGTGAGGAATTGATTCTGATGGAGAGAGCTTGAGGGTCACACGTCCATATCTGTGTATGTCTATGTGGGTGTGTGTGTGTGTGTGTGTGTGTGTGTGTCAACACCACCCTGTTGTTGTTTTTGCTGGACCCTTGCATCAGCCCCTGCCACGTCTCAGCAGCAAACCCCAGACATCCTAGACCCATCAACCTCCAGAGACAGAAGGCTGGAACTTTTAATGATAGCCTTTCAATCTGTGTCCTCCCCTCATTATCTTTCTCTGCCTTGCTCTCTCCCTCTCTTGCTCGCTTTGGGACTGTTATGATTCGTCCATCTGGAAAAACTCTCTCTATCGCAATTGGCCATGTTCATCATGGGATGCAGGTGTATATATACTGTACGATGCCTCATCATTACGGATTACAAACCTAACAAGCTTGTTTATCTGAGTCTCCAAGACCTTTTACTCTACCATGAGAATTAGACTGGTCTACAGACCTCACACGTATGTGTGTGTATATGTATGTGTGTCTGTATGTGTCTGTATGTGTGTGTATGTGTTGTGTGTGTGTATGTGCGGCCAGATTACCAAGCCAGGGAGATGGTGTGTAAATCAGAGCCGATGGCCTTCTCATTAGACCATAAGGCCAGCCATTATACTCAGTGTTTCCGTAGAGTTGAACACATCCGCACACACACCCTGTCAAGCAACGAACACACACACACACATTCTGTCAAACACGCCGTCACACACATATCAACAAACACTATCTCTTTCTCCCCTTTCCTCTCTCTCTCTCTCTCTCTCTCTCTCTCTCTCTCTCTCTCTTTCTCCCTTTCCCTCTTCTCTCTCTCTCTCTCTCTCTCTCTCGCTCACTCTCTCTCTCTCTCGCTCACTCTCACTCACACACACACACACACACACACACACACACACTTCCACACATTGTAAAAGAGACACACAGAGTTATACATTCACAGCAGTTTAAACAGACTGCATGGAGCGAAGGGTGTCGTGCGTGTGTGTGTGTGTGTGTTTGTTGGTTGGAGCCACATAACACGCCATTGTCTGCAAAAGTTGCTCTCGGTTCTGTCAATGAATAGACGTTGTTTGTTGTGTCTCTAACCACATACTGTCTTTCACCAACCAATCACAGGACCCAATGACAAACCTGTCACTACTTTAAGAATGTAGTTGATGATGATAATGATGTTCCTGTGTGTGTCTGTCTGTCTGTCTGTGTGTGTGTGTGCGGATGCATGTGTGTGTTGTTACCCTAGCCATAGCCTTCCTCTTTTCTCTCTGTTTCTATGTCTACGGCTATTTAACAACATGAGAAAATGCTGTTGTCAAGGAAACGTTGTTTACTCTGGGATGTATTTGCAGTGTGTCATGGCAGAGACAAGGTTGATAGAGCTGCAAGCCTGTTTATGTGTGTGCATGCGTGAGTGGCATATGGGTGCTTACATGTGTCTGCGCCCTTGTGTCTGTGTGTGTGTGTGTGTCCTTTACAGTATGTGCGTGTGTGCATGTGTGTGTATATATGTAGAGGTGTGCGTTAAGGTTAGAGAGGGTCTGTGTGTGTGTGTGTCCTGTACGGTATGTGTGTGTGTGCATGTGTGTGTATGTATGTAGAGGTGTGCGTTAAGGTTAGAGAGGGTCTGTGTGTGTGTGTGTCCTGTACGGGTATGTGTGTGTGTGCATGTGTGTGTATGTATGTAGAGGTGTGCGTTAAGGTTAGAGAGGGGCGATATCGATGTGTGATACTCCAAGCCTGGATGATCAGGCCAGACTTGCGGTGTTGCATTTCCTGCAACGTCCTCTAGTGATGACCTGTCTCTCTCAGCTCACAGTCTCCCTGACTCTTAGTCTCTCTCTCTCTCTGTCAATATGCTGAAACCACCACATCCGAAAGCATTCGGCCACGTGAAACCTCCGCTCTGCTGTGTCCTTTCCTTTTATTGCAGACGCCACAACTAATCCAGGGTGCTCTTCAAATCATGCATTTTCTGAGGGGGGCGTTTTCGTTCCATTTCTTTTCATTGGAACCCGAGCTCATTGGGTCTTGAACTACCATTTGTTTACTTTGTTAACTGCTGGTACAGGTTGGATCACCTAACATTTAGTACAAGCTCATGCTGTGCAATGCTAAAATGTGTTAGATAGGTTAGGCCACGTGATGCTATGCTATGCTTGGTCATGTTAAGCTGTGCTAGGCTACTCCTGCAGCTTGGAGCCACTCAGGAAGCCTTATTGCGAACATGAACCACACCCTCTGTCTTTTTAACGGCAAGCAGCCAGTTATTAGTCAAAATGGCGACTGTCTATTTCTTGGCTAAACTGTATACAGACCTCTCTGAGCCTGAACACTTAGCAACGGGTCATCGACAAGAAAACATAAGTGTCCAAACAGCAAGCATTACATTGCTTCCTAGTTACCAGTATGGAATCAGACATTATCAAGGACAAAGCAAACATTTAGTTTGATGACTCTCAATGGAAAGCTCTGACTGTGTGTGTGTGTGTGTGTTGTGCGCGCGCGGGTGTATGTGTGTGTTAGTGAGTGTGTGTGTGTGCACGCACGCGCGTGTATGTGTGTGTTAGTGAGTGTGTGTGTGTCTGCTTTTAGCGTTTGATGTGTTTGCACTCAATCAAGGTTGTTTGAGAAGCCTGAGGTCCGCTTCCTGCGGTGCGTGGATCATTAGAGATGAAGCTCTGATCAGGCAGGCTGAGGCGTGCGGTGTCAGGTGACCGAGAAGCTTCCTCCTCTGGCGACCCGGTCATGGCCCTGCCACATGGTCGCTTTGCGAAGACCAGGACGCGTCTCTTCCGCTTTCTCCTTCACTAATCCCTCCTTTTCACTTCTCAGCCATCCTACCAAGCTGTCTCGCACCCACCCCATCTACCTGTGTACCGCACTCTCTAGATATTTCTCTCTTTGCTGCCTTTCGATTCTTCTGTTTCTCTCTTCTCTGTGCATCTCTGCTCCCTCCAACTCATCTCCCTTTCTACCTCTATCCCCCCCACCCCCATCTTCCTTCATTCTCAATGACCTTGCACCAAGCACAGAGCCCTTGCTGCTAACACTGCTGGGACACAATGGTCCAGACAGGCATATTGAGGCCACAGAGACAGAGGGATGGAGAATGGAGAAGGGGGAGATGGGGGAAGAAGAATAGAAAGAAAGGGAGGGTTCCATCAAGAGAGTGTGTCTGTGTAAGCCCAAACATTTAATAACAGAAAATACGTTCCACGGCAGATTTGAGTAGGCCTACATCAGAAACAGTTTACTCTGAGGTGTCCCTGAACCCAACATAGTTATATGGGAACTGCTTAACACCATGAACTACAGTTCTTGAAGAGGAATCTGGTAGGGGTTGATAGGGAGATGAATGAAGAAAGCAGTGATGTTAATAAATATACATGCCCATGTTCAGACATGCAACTACTGATATGACAGGCCCATTAAGAAATGACTCATACCAGGGAACAGAGATCTTTCACTCACCCACTTATACACTCTCAAAGAATACACGTTTAAATGTTAATGTTCATTTTGTATTAGTCAGAAGGTCAAATTCAATGTGTAGTGTAAAGATGGAAGTGTGGCAATTTTGAATTCAGCTCTGGTACAGATAATAAACATTTATATTTCAATTTTTTGTTTTACTTTATTGTCCTACAAGCTAACAGTGTGTAGTGTGTGTATGTGTGTGTGCGTGTGTGTGTGTGCGTGCGTGCGTATGTCTCGCAGTTTTTGTATGCTGTTCTATGACTTCATGGTCCAAAGGTCTCTTTCACAATCTCGGGCTATTTCTTCTCACCGGAGGTCATTTCGGGTGAAGCCATGACAGTTTAGGAAAAATCTGAAAGTATGTATCTCTCTGTAGAGTAGAGCTACGACGATACCATGTGTTGCCAGGCAGTCTGAGTAACAAAGACTGTGAAGCCTGACATTGGGGGTTACACAGCAGTTCCTGGCGAGAGCCAGTGGCACTGAGCTCACAAGAGGTGTTTGCAGGAACCTTGTTTCCTCTGTGCAGGGTGTGGTGCGTTACCCTGCCCTTGTGATAAGAGGAGGACTAAGCCCCTGGGTTTTCAAATCAGGCAAATTCATCACACAAACTGTCAGGTCCCACTTTGATACTGTTTTGCCTGTTCATACTCCGAATTCAAATGAGCTGTGTGGAAATCAGTCATGTTTTGGCCCAACTTCCCCCGGCGAATGTAAGGTAGGAAGGTCTGTGCACGGTAGAGGGGATTATCTCTCAATAAGCAAGAACCTACTTGATGCGTTGTGAAATATCGATTGCGTAAGGAGAGGGAGATTCATCGTCCTTAGTTATTATGGTCTGCTTCCAGGAATCAAATAGTTGTCATGGCAGGAAAAGTGATTAGATAGGCCTCGCCTCTCTCTTTCTCTCTCTCTCTCTATTTCTCTCTCTCTCTCTCTCTCTCTCTCTTTCTCTTTATTTCTCTCCCTTCTTCCTTTTTCTCCTCTCTCACACACTTCACATTGCTCTCTCTCTCTTATCCCTCTTTCCCCTCTTTCCCTTCGTCGTCGTCCCCCCCCCCCCCCTCTCTCTCTCTCTCTCTCCTCTCTCTCTCTCTCTCTCTCTCTCTCTATCTGGTGGCAGTCAGCGCAGGTCACCGTTCTCTGGCTCCTCCCCTCACCTGGCTGTCAGCCCAGAATGTTGCTGCAACTCTGCTTGCTCTGATTGGTCCCTGCTTGCACACCGCTTCTCAGTGCAGGAAGTGAGCCCTCCCCTTCCCCCTGCCCGGCCCCTCCCTCCGCTTCTCCCCAAGCTTTTGCTCGTCATCTCTCCCTTCTCCTGTGTGGCCCTTTCCCCTTCTTTCTTTCTTTCTTCTTTCTTTCTTTCTGTCACTGTTTCTTTTTCTTTCTAAATAGATTTGCCACGGTTGGGTGTGCTGGGCTCCACTGTAAGTGATATGGGATTTGATTGGTGTTCATGGTCCAACCAGAAGAGGTGGAAAGTTGTGAAAGGCCGCTTTGTACAGGTTTTGTCTGGTGTGAGCGTGTTAGTGTGTGTGTTTGGCATGGGGTAATGAATGTGGTGTTTGTGTGTGTGTGTGTGTTGGAGTGCAGGGAGGGGTGAAGGTTGTGTTTGTTTTAGCAGACACCCATGCATTGCAGACATTTTTACATATTATTGGTTCCACAGCTGCATAGCTGTTCCATGACTGGACCGCAAGATTTAAGTCCATTATGCGTGCTTAGAAACGGGAGTGGGATGAGGAATGAATAAGATAAATCAGGTTAAAAGAAACAGTTGAAAGGTTTGGTGACATTGCTAAACATACCTCCTGTTTGTTGTCTGTTTGCATTTCTGTCTTTCTATATCTTTCTTTCTTTATCTGTCTCTCTTTCACTCCCTCCCTCTCTCTCTCTCTCTCTCTCTCTCTCTCTCTCCTCTTCTCTCTCCTCCTCTCTCTCTCTCTCCTCTCTCTCTCTCTCTCCAGAAGTGCCTTCCCTGACGTCCGCTGCAGCTTCAACCCGCTTATCGAGCCCTAAACTCTGCTCCTTGCTCCAGCCTGCCACATCACGCTTGCTGCCCGCGGCAACCATCACGGCAAGAGACATCCGCCTGACCGTCCCCGCGTACGTCTGCAGCCAGACCTACCTTCCCCTATCGTCCTCCACCCTCACCACCAGCGCCTCCAGGAAGCCAGCGTCCAGCCTCAGCTGCCCCGCCGATCAACAGCCTCGTCCGGCTACGCAGCACCTCGCCTCTCCCCTCACCCTCCAGACCTCCAGACCCTCCGGACCTTGAGCATCCGCTCCCCCCCCGATCCTCCCCCAGCATCCCTCAGCACTGGTCGGCCCTCAGCCCCTATCTGATCAAGTTTCTCCGTTCACGAGGGTCGGGTCTGGCTCGGGACGCGTCCTGCTGGCAAACACCTGGCATTGCCGTCTGTGTGAGACCGAGCTGTGTACATGGACCCTGGTGCCGTCTGATCCTCACTTCGCCGTGACCGCTGGAGCCGTGGAGATAGGAGGAAGATGTCCCAGTGACACACACACCGACTCACGCACACACACACTGCAGAATAGCCTCCCACTCCAGTTGCCTGGATATTCTCACTGAGAGTTTTATCGTCGCTCATAACACACAGAGGAGCCAGCCAGAACTGTAGCATATGGTGGACTACCCCGTCTCCGCACACACACAATCTATCACATCCCACATCGCCCCGGATTATTCTCCGGACGCCATGGCGCTGAACATGGCCCACATGCGGGACACAAGTGGCTCACGTTGGAGGTGTGCCGGGAGTTCCAGAGGGGCACGTGCTCGCGCACCGACCAGAGTGTAAGTCGCCCACCCAGCCAAGAGCTGCCAGGTGGAGAACGGACGTGTCATCGCCTGCTTCGACTCCCTCAAGGTGAGAACGATCAGCTGCCGGCGTCATGTGCAACACCCTCGCCTCACTGTTTGTTTCACAGACGGATAGACAGACGGACAGACAGACAGACAGATGGATAGACAGACAGAGAGACGGACAGACAGATAGGTAGGTAGGTAGGTAGGTAGGTAGGTAGGTAGGTAGGTAGGTAGGTAGGTAGGTAGGTAGGTAGATAGGAAGACAGATAGATAGACAGACAGACAGATAGATAGGTAGGTAGATAGGAAGACAGACAGACAGACAGACAGACAGGACAGAACCGACCGACAGACAGATAGGTATGTATGTAGATAGGAAGTCAGACAGACAGACAGACAGAAAAATAGATGAATAAACAGTAGGGCAGATAGATGGACAGACAGACAGACTGCCATACAGACTGCCATACAGACAGACAGGTAAAAGGACAGACAGACAAACCAGACTGCCATACAGACTGCCATACAGACAGACAGGTAAGAAGACAAACAGATAGAGAGACAGGCAGGATGCCTGGGTATGTGTTCACCATATGATGTTCTAGGCAGAACCTCATGCTCTCTTATAACACGACATCTGGCCTCATGTGCTTTCACTGGCCTGCCTACTTCTGGTCAGGTGACTGGAATATGTGACGCAGTGATTGGAGGAAACGGGGGGAGAAGTATACACTTTGAGGGTGTCACGTTGTGCAGGAGCTTTTCTCAGGGCTCGTTCTCTGTCTGATCCGCATGGAAAAGCACATGTGCAAACAAGAACATTTAGCTGGCTCATCTGTGTGTTGTGCCAAAGTTATGATGCATTATAGCAGTTGTACACATGAGTAGACACAGACACAGTCTATCTCTCTCACTCAGACATGCACACACAAATGTTCAAACACACAATGAGCTGAATAGGGTAGCCGTGGTGAGGCTTTCACTCGGTCTAGCCACTTCCTGTGCGGAAACCATAGGGGCAGTTGCAGAGGGGGTTGTGTGTTTGTGTGTGTGTGTGTGTGTGTGTATGTGTGTGTGTGTAGAGTATAGAGTAGGGGCAGGCGTCTGCAGTAATTTTCCATCTATTTTTAAGAGGCAACAGAAAGGCTACTCCCACGAACCCCTACTTTATTTGTAGAGATCTGCACATACAGTTTATAACCTAGCAAAGACATGCACACACACACAAAGCAGGAGGAAGAGGGGGTTGTTCAGTACATTTAGATGTATTGGCACTTGAGTCTACCAAAAGTTGAACAGGCCCACTTGTCATAGTGTCCCTCTTTATGATAACATATTCATTTTCAGTACACGTCCCTCTCCTGAACTGCAGCCCCAGCCATAGTTGGGTCATTTCTCTGTGTCAGGCTTATGGGAAGATTTAGTCAGAGTCAGTATTAAAATCAGATTCAGGATCAGTATTAGAGTCAGGGTCAGTATTAGTCAGGGTCAGTATCAGTCAGGGTCAGTAGTAGAGTCAGAGTCAGGGTCAGTATTAGAGTCAGAGTCAGTATTAGTCAGGGTCAGTATTAAAATCAGGGTCAGTATCAGAGTCAGGGTCAGTATTAGAGTCAGGGTCAGTATTAGAGTCAGAGTCAGGAGTCAGTATTAAAGTCAGGTCAGTATTAGGTCAGGCTCAGTATTAGAGTCAGAGTCAGGGTCAGTATTAGAGTCAGTGTCAGTATTAGAGTCAGAGTCAGGGTCAGTATTAAAGTCAGGGTCGGTATTAGTCAGGGTCAGTATTAAAGTCAGGGTCAGTATTAGTCAGGGTCAGTATTAGAGTCAGAGTCAGGGTCAGTATTAGAGTCATTGTCAGTATTAGAGTCAGAGTCAGCGTCACTATTAAAGTCAGGGTCAGTATTAGTCAGGGTCAGTATTAAAGTCAGGGTCAGTATTAGTCAGGGTCAGTATTAAAGTCAGGGTCTGTATTAGTCAGTGTCAGTATTAGAGTCAGAGTCAGGGTCAGTATTAAAGTCAGGGTCTGTATTAGTCAGTGTCAGTATTAGAGTCAGAGTCAGGGTCAGTATTAAAGTCAGGGTCAGTATTAGTCAGTGTCAGTATTAGAGTCAGAGTCAGGGTCAGTATTAAAGTAAGGGTCAGTATTAGTCAGTGTCAGTATCAGAGTCAGAGTCAGGGTCAGTATTAAAGTCAGGGTCAGTATTAGTCAGTGTCAGTATTAGAGTCAGAGTCAGGGTCAGTATTAAAGTCAGGGTCAGTATTAGTCAGGGTCCAAGCTGGATGTGGGCCAGCTGTGTGTGTGTGAGCTGACTGAATGACGTGTTTACAGCGAAATGTGGACAGTGGAACATTGTCTGTTCTCTGCTCTGTACTGCTCTGCCCTTCGTCCCAAGCCAGCCCTGTGTGTAAGACTTTCCTTTGAGTGAGAAAGTGTGTGCATGTGAGCATATCATATGTGTGCTCCCAAGAAGCTTTGGTCTGAATATGGGCAGACACAACCAGCACATCACAGACTGATATCAAAACTTGTCTACTGCCTCCAGAAAAGGGTAGTTCAACCAGTGTCTGAGTGGAACCAACATCTCTCTCTCTCACACACACACACATACACACACACAGACACACACACACATACACTCACACGAAAAGAAAGAGGCAGCAAGGGAGGTGGTGGGCGTGATTGGCTGGAAGATGTGAACGTGGCAGAGTGATATTTCATCATCCTATTTTACAGCTAAGAAAAGGTCAGCTGTTGGAAAACAGCCTTGCACACACACACATACACACACACACACACACATAAACACATACACACACAATTAGACATTTTGGGTGAAAGTGAGGGGAAGAAGAGGAGGTCTGCTGAGGACTCGCTGGCAGCAGTGTGAATGGAAGAGGGGGAGAGATCCTTTTTTAACTGTTTGGCCAGTATTACCACTTTTAATGAGAAACAGAGGCAAACTAGCAGAGGGAAAGAGGGGAGGGAGGGAGGGAGGGAGGGAGGGAGGGAGGGAGGAGGGAGGGAGGGAGGGAGGGAGGGAGGGAGGGAGGGAGGGAGGGAGGGAGGAGGGAGGGAGGGAGGGAGGGAGGGAGGGAGGGAGGGAGGGGAGGGAGGGAGGGAGGGAGGGAGGGAGGGAGGGAAAGAGGGAAAGAGGGAAAGAGGGAAAGAGGGAAAGAGGGAGACAGAGATAGAATAAGGAGAGGAAACAAGAAGTGGTGGATGATGATGCTATCATGCTGGCCGCAAACCAACATGGACAGAATTGTACAGGCACCTTCGCACATACACACACCGCATACACATACATGCACACACACACATCTCACCACATGTCCTACATTGTGGTAGTATTCAGTATAAATAGGACATAGATGGTCCAAAGAGTCAGCTTGTCTCATTTACCCATTTACCATTTACTGTATCTGTTACACCGGATCTTTTCACTGCTGCACACATACACACCTATACACACACACACAAACACACATTGACACACAAAAACTTATACACGCACCACTCTCGTCCCCATGAGAGTGGATCGACCTTCTTCTGAAGGGTATATAATAGAATGGGTCTCAAATGATCACCACTGCATAGCAGAGGAGGTCACACCCAAACCCTGTCATTTCCCTTACAGTCTCTCTCTCTCTCTCTCTCTCTCTCTCTCTCTCTCTCTCTCTCTCTCTCTCTCTCTCTCTCTCTCTCTATGGCCTCCTTTCCCAGGCAACCAACTGAGGCTGAGACTGAAATCAAGGATGATTCCAGGGCTGGGTCTTGGTCTTGGTCTTGGTCTTGGTCTTGGTCTTGGTCTTGGTCTTGGTCTGGGGCTGGGGCTCACACTAAGGCTCAGGTGGAATCACAGATATACTGACAGTGGTTAGACAGGTGGAAGCGTGTGTTGGGTTCAAGCTAACAAGTGAGTGATTGAGATATTGTGTGTGTGTGTGTGTGTGTATGTGTGTGTGTGTGTGTGTGTGTGTGTGTAAAAGACAGACTTTCACCCTGGCTATCTCACACGGCTGGCGCTAGCCTAGGAGGTGTTTTGAAGGAGGCTTCCTTGACTGAGTGTGTGCTTACAGAGGAGGCAGCTGAAGTATGTCACTATCGTGTAAATATTTGGAGAACGATTAAGTTACTGTATCTCCAGAGTCTGACCCAGAGAGGTCTTGGTCTTTCTTTTATGGACCGTGTTGAAAGAGACAACCCCAGGCTGATCTCAAATCAGTGTTTACCATCCATAGAAAGTCAGAATGTGAGCTATTTGGAGGGAGTGGACATTGA
>NC_090065.1:11192301-11284227 GCF_038355195.1 Osmerus mordax
CCACACCCATTCTCTTGTCCCATCTGTCTCAACCCTTCTTCACGTAATCCCTCCCGCAATTCTCCGCCGCTCAGCCCCTCACTCACTCCACAGCTCCTCCTATCTCTCCATCGCGGAACGATCTCACTGCGATGCCAAGATCTGAAGATTATGAGAGAGAGACAGAGAGAGAGAGAGAGAGAGAGAGAGAGAGAGAGAGAGAGAGAGAGAGAGAGAGAGAGACAGAGAGAAAGAGAGAGAGAGAGAGAGAGACAGAGAGAGAGAGAGAGAGCAGGTAGGGTGTACCGCCCCCACCTGCTGTCTTATCACTCCTCCTGTCGTGCATTCCTTCTCCTAGTCTTAGTCAGTGTCTGGACCTGTCTACCCTGTGGCTCCTCTTCAGATGGGCCCTGCCCTCAGCTCTCTCTTTCTCTCTTTCTCCACCCCCGTCTCTCACCCGCTCCTCCCCCCTCTCTCCCATTTCCTGCACACACACATGCCATGCCATGCCACTGCCAAACTATAATGAGATAATCTGATGCTAAAGCGGGATTTGGGGAGTTCACAGTGGGATTAGACCCACTGGTGGGATTAGAGCCAATGATGATCCGATTACTTACATTTATAATCTCACACAAGGATAACAGGGTTCTTCAAACTAATGACCAGTTATCCTGTTCTGGGAATGTCTCGCCATGACTTTCGAGCAATGGAAGGATAGAGTTGGAAAGGAGAGACAGAAAGGTAGAAAGAGAGAGAGAGAGGGAGGGACTGAAGTCAAAAAGAGACCTCCGTCTTTCAACTTTCCATCTTTTGAAGTTTCCAAAGGCAGGTTGCCAAGCTACCATTACTGTGCAGGCACTGTTTGGACAAATCTGTTTGGTGAGTGGACTGCAGAGAGAGCCAACCCTGCACAATAGCGAGAGAGGGAGGAAAGAGCGAGAGAGAGAGAGACAGAGAGCAAAAGAGAGAGGGATAGAGAGAGCAAAAGAGAGAGAGGGGAAAAGGCAGAAAAACAAGACAGAGAGAGAGAGCGAGAGATGAGAGAGAGCCAGAGAGAAAGAGGCAGAGAGAGAGAGAGAGTACAAAGACAGAGCATGTTTTCTTTCCTGCAGGCTCCTTACTCTGACCTCAGTTTCCCTGACTGAACCAGTATAGCGTCCTGTACGACCTCTCTCCATGCTCTGGGCTTCAGTCATGCCCTCATCCAGAGCTCAACAGCAGGCATGGAGGTCTCCAGAATACAGCTTCACCTTTACAAACGGAAACTCAGTGTTGTTTTTGTCCCTCGTGGGGTGGGGTTATGTGGGGCCTTGTCAACCATGAGCACAGCAGTAGCTACATGGAAGCTGGGCTTGTGATTAAAGGTCTTGAGTGTTTGATGGTTTTAATAAAGAGCCGCACGCAACACGGATCGATCCGCAGCTCTGGCGATTGTTTTTCAGAGGGGACGAATGGGTTTGTGAGCTAAGCTCGTTATCTCTCAGAGACGGGAGCAATCCTTCTGAGTATACGTACACAGGGGAAATATGGGACAGTGGTGTGGAACGTCTTCTGTCTGAACTGAGATCTGTCTGTGCGTGTGTGTGTTTTTGTGTTGGTGGTGAGGACACCTGGCATGTGACATTTTTGACAGCCAACACCCAGCTTGGGTGAGAACGTTGTGGTGTGGTGACCTTAGTTGGTGTTGGCTGAGAGTAGAGCAGGTGTGTGTGTGTGAATGAGTGAGTGAGTGAGTGAGTGAGTGAGTGAGTGAGTGAGAGTGAGAGAGAGAGAGAGAAAGAGAGAGAGCGAGAGAGAGAGAGAGAGAGAGAGAGAGAGGAGAGAGAGAGAGAGAGAGAGAGAGAGAGAGAGAGAGAGAGAGAGAGTGAGAGAGAATTCACCACAGAGGGGCTGTCCCGGCTCTTATCAAAGATTAACACTCTCTGTATTTCCCATACCTCCTAAAGCCTACTGGACACAAGAGGTCCCTAGCCATGAAGCTCTGCTCTGTGTGTGTGTGTTCGTTTGTCTACCTGTCTGTTTGTGTCTGTGTCAGTCTGTCTGTATGTATGTGTATGTGTATGTGTGTGTGTTTGTCTGTATCTGTGTTTGATGAAGTTGTGTCTACTGGTGCTCAGTCATGACTAGAATTCCCGGCAGTCGTTGGTGTCTTTGTTCCACTGTGTATCAAGTTTACCACAATGAATCACATCCCTGATAAACATATTCATCTTGATACTCAAATTAGTATCCATGCACTATCTACATCCTCACACATTCATTTTCACACTCTCCCCCCCAAAAGGAAAAGAGCCAGACCCACCCAACATTCTTTTGCAAGATGATTCATTGTTTGTTTAAAACCTGCATTTAGTCAACGCAGGGTGTGGGTAGTGTGTATAGTAAGAGTATCTTAAACGAGCAAATGATAGAAGAGAAAGAGACCAGCTATATCGCTGTATCCCATGGTCAACTCACCCTACCTCAAGTGCCCAATAAGATTACTGCACCTCACCCCCTTCGGCCAATTGTTTTACCTGGCCAGGTCACATGGCCAAGAAAATCTCTGGGCCTTTGACCTGAACAATTTCCAGTCAAGGCATAATAATATATGATTACGTCTAATCATAAGTATAACTAATTGATCTCCTCTGGGGAGACTAGGGTTGTCATAGAGCTAGCTTTCAGGAGAGACACGTCAACATCCGAACCTCCCCTGCCTGCAAGGTTCGTTCCAGATGCTATTTATAAGACCCAGCTGCTAGCTCTTACACAGACAACGAACAGCATAGGAGCAGCTTTATCCTAATGTGGATCTAATGGAACAGAGTGAAAACCATGATACTGTGTACAGGGTCATTAGGAACAGAAGTGAGAGAAGTCAGGTCACATGCTTCAGATGATTCCCCCTCAAATGTTGTGTTATGTCTTCTTTTTTTTTAACTGTGGATGGGCAGGGTGGGGGCGCGGGTTAAGTAGAGAGTCAGATTGTGACAGTACAATTGAACGCCAACCCAACTGGGCCAAGTGGACATCCCTGTGGCTCTCCAAGATAAGCATCTAACTTAATATTGCCGCAGAGGGTTTAGATCTGCGGTGTTTGTGGCGGACTTCCCTATATCTGTGAGTGAATTAGGCAGGAATTCGTTGTTGTTGTTAGGGCTGAAACACTAAGCTGGTCTGTTGCCGTGGACACAGTGTCTGTGTCTCAAGGCCCCTGATGTAATAACAGTGGTGGCTCAAAAACATCATGTGAGGAAGAGAGAGTGTCTGCCTCCTCTCTATATCATCCATCTCGCCCCATAATGCTCTGTCTCTCGCAATCTGTCTCCTTCATTCTCCCTACGGTACCAATCTCTCTTTCCCTCACTCTCTTTCGCTTTTTTTCCTCTCTCTATCTGTCTCTATCTTTCTTTCTCCCTTTCTTCCCCTTCTTCTCCCCCTCTCTGCGATGGTTTGACCCACACTAACGACTTCTCCTGCAGGTTCTAGAATTTCCCTGACACAGACTGAGGCTTCTGTGCCAGAGAGTCACTTTGTCTCTGCTGCACTCTCTCTAAATCTCTCTCTTTCTTTTTCTCTCTCTCTCTCTCTCTCTCTCTCTCTCTCTCTCTCTCTCTCTCTCTCTCTCTCTCTCTCTCTCTCTCTCTCTCTCTCTCTCTCTCTCTCTCTCTCTCTCTCTCTCTCTCCCTTCCTTCCTCCCATTTTTTTTCTCTCTCTCTCTCTCTCTCTCTCTCTCTCTCTCTCTCTCTCTCTCTCTCTCTCTCTCTCTCTCTCTCTCTCTCTCCCTTCCTTCCTCCCATTTTCTCTCTCTCTCCATCTCTCTCACACTTGCTTCCTTATCGTTTTCTCACATCATTTCCCCATACTCGCAAACCGTCCTGTTCCAAACAGCCTGTAATCTGTTGAAAAGAGGGAGAGATGATTGACACTGATGAAAGCCTGTGGAGGTTTGTAGTCCAGCCCCTCGTCACCCGCCATCGTCACCCATAAATCCACCACGGGACAGACAGGGTCAGGTGGGGTGAACGCAATGTGATCCTCCATGCCTTCTGTAACGCTACTGCCCCCCATGCGCAGCCTCCGCCTTCCCCTTTCCCCATCACGCACGCACACACGCACACACATACACACAAACATCTGTCTCTTCGCATGCTACCACCACCAGCCTTGCTGAGCTGTCAAATAACCAGCCAGGTTACCTCCCAACCCCCACTCCAACCCTTTCTCTTTTTCTGTTATCGATGTGAGAATCTTTAGGAATGTCGGCCCACAGACAAGCAGTTGTCTTAGCTTGAATACTCAAATGGCTTGGTGGGGCTCGAGATAAACTATTGCACCTGTGCTGAACTTGTTGACTCCAGTACTTCCTTCCTTCCTTTTTCTTTTTTTCTGTTTCTTTCTCATTGTTTTTCTTTTTTTCTTTCTTACTTAAGGTCTTCCTCTCTCCTTCCACATTTCCTCTCTATTACCTTATTTTAAAACATTAACACCATCCTTTAAGGTTCTATCAGAGCGACTCCATGTGGGTTAGGCTTTCTGCCCTGAGCTACAAAGTTTGACTAATATTAGTTACTGTTATAAGGTCATAAACTCTTCTCAATTTGTGTGTGTGTGTTTGTTTGGGTGCGTGTGTTTGTGCATGAACTCCAAGCTCCAGTCATGCATTTGACAGTCGCTAATCTAATACCCATAGTAAATATACATCACATGCACATCTAGAAGAGAGGAGTGGACATACTTAGTAACAGACTCGCTGGGAAACTGCGTGGCAGACTCGCAGGCTAACTGGCTAGCAGGCTAACAGGCTAACACCTCTAAGTTGTGAAAATGTGGGACGGAACTGCTGTGGAGTGTCACATTAATTCTCTCTCTTTGTCTTTCTCTCTGTTCCTCACTCTTTCACACACACACACACACACACACACACACACACACACACACACACACACACACACACTATGTCCTAAGGCAAGTGGCCATGAGAGTTGAGACACGACCCATTAAGACTGCGTTATGTGTTTGAGGGAAGCCTACATCAGTCAGCTCAGCTGTGCCACTGAAATGCAAGTAAATAAATATCTTCCCTAAAGGACAGGGCTGTGTGTGACGTGTGTCCGCCACCTGTTGCATGAACATGACCCCAGTGTGCGTGTGTATGTGTTTGCTCGCAGTGTGTGCGTGTGCATTTGCGTGTCTGACCATCCCAAACTATCTTGACCCCGGTCCACCAGACTTTCTGCTACCAAGGCTCCTCATGTATGTCCTTGGTATAAATGGATACTCATGGCATACAGCAAAAAAGGATCTCTCTTCGTTAATTATCTGTCGGTTTAAAAGTGTGACCTCAGAATGACTCACGACACATAATATCTGGATCACATGGACTGTATTTATATCCAATGACCATCCAGCCTGATTGGGCGCCCGGATGAATGTCTAGATACCAGCAGGCCTACCATGGCATTCAGGAAGACCTCCTTTGACCTGACACCCACACATTTATAACCCCCACCCTGTACAGAGCAGAAATAGAGCGCTTGTGATTGAGATGGAGCAGAGCTGGGTCCAGACCTGAGCTGAACCAGGTCTAGTGTCAGTGGTCTTTAAACAACTATCTGGATGTCCAAACTGCTTCCATTGCGTTTATTTGCTCAATAGCAATACATGTCTGAATCCGTTGCACCTGTGTCTCACCCTTCTCTTTCTCTCCATCTCCCTACCGTTTCTCCTTCCCTCTCCAACCCCCTCCTCCACCCCATTCAGGGTCGCTGCTCCAGGGAGAACTGTAAGTACCTTCACCCCCCGCCCCACCTAAAGACCCAGCTGGAGATCAACGGCAGGAACAACCTGATCCAGCAGAAGAACATGGTCATGTTGGCCCAGCAGATGCAGCTGGCCAACGTCATGATGCCTGGGACCCAGTTACCGCCCATGGTAGGAGACGTGGACACACACACATACTGACATACTCTCTCTCACACACCCACACACATGTACGAACATACTCTCTCTCACACCCACACACCCACACATATACCAACATTTTCCATCTCACATCCAAACACGCACATATGAACATAGATTGTAGATAGTAGGTGGCAGTAGGTACTTTATGGATCCACAAGTTGCAGCAACAGGCAAGAAGAGGAAACATACAAAATATACAAACTACAAATATGCAAAATATCCAATACCAGTATACACAGGGTTGCCCAGGGTTACACACAATGCTCTCTCTTTCACACACACACACACACACACACACACACACACACACACATATACTAACCTACTGTTCTATCTCTCTCACACACACACACACACACACACACACACACACACACACACACACATGCACAAACATACAAACAAACATATAATCATGCTGGACAGCTGCTTGCGTATCATGAGTAGTTGTCACTGACTCATGCCGTATTCCCTCCGCCCTCAGCCCATGTTCTCCGTCGCCCCCGGCCTGGCCACCAATCCCAACGCGGCGGCAGCCTTCAACCCCTACCTGGGCCCCATGTCCCCCGGGCTGATGACCCAGGAGATCATGCCCAGCGGCCAGGTCCTCATGACCAGCAACCCCTCCCTCAGCCAGGGCCCCAACGCTGCGGCCGCCGCCCAGAAGCTACTGAGGACGGACAGACTGGAGGTCAGGCACACACACGGCACTCGCTCATCCAAACGCAAACACTCACATCCATGAGATACAGGTACAAACAGGAAGTGAGACAGTCCCCCAGGCTGCCGCAGCTCCTTAAGCAGGTCAGGTGTGCTGATACGTCGGTCCAAGAGACACTGCCCCCTGCTGTCTAACAAGCACCATGCGCACTCAGTGTCTGTTTTGGTTGTCGTGTATGTATGTGTGTGTGTGTGTGTGTGTGCGCGCGTGTGTGTGTGTGTCCCAGGTATGCCGTGAGTACCAACGCGGAAACTGTTCCCGGGGGGAGAACGACTGTCGCTTCGCCCATCCGGCCGACAGCACCATGATCGACACCAACGACAACACGGTGACCGTCTGCATGGACTACATCAAGGGCCGCTGTTCCAGAGAGAAGTGCAAGTACTTCCACCCTCCGGCCCACCTTCAGGCCAAGATCAAGGCCGCCCAACACCAGGTGAACCAGGCCACGGCCGCCGCCGCCATGGTGAGTCAGCCCAGGGCGACACGCTGCCGCGGGGCCACACACACCCTGACACACACACACATATATACATACTTTGCCATACTCACACGCAGGGGGGAAGAGGTGCCCATAGACCTTGATGGAAGGCAAGGTTAAACGGCTTTAACCCCCAGAATCGGTGTCTATGGGTCATTTCTGACTGGAGCACGACACACGCACCTACACACAGAGCAGAGGGAGACTGGAAACCTTCTTGAACTTTCTGGGTGCCTTCTAGAGCTAGGAGGACATGAAGAAGGTTGTGACAGTGATATCAAACTGTATACTTCTCACTTCAGGAAGTTTTTCAACTAAGGGACCTGAGTCACTTACTATTTGCAAACACTGTGAGGAAACTAAATGTAACTTTCAAATACTTTCAAGTAATTGGTCTTTGAAAGTGACCCAGGTCTACCAATTAATACAATCGGGTGGGTGCCTTCCTGGTTTCCTGGTTTCACTGGGAATTCTAGAGCAGCGGGATAACACAGTAAGGATTGAACCTCTGACATCCTTCTTTATAAATGCCTTGGTTTGATCAACCTATTCGAGAATAGGTTACTACTGTCTAGACCTTCTTTATTTCATCCTAGTCCAGAATGAGGCACACATCCAAACTGTTTGAGGACATTATCCAACAGCCAGACAGAAAGAATACTGTGGGCACTTCCTGGTTTGGCTTATCTTAACTGTAACTACATCCTCTTGTCTTTGAATGTATGCTTCCCCTGTCTCAGTTCCCCCTCACAGAAATGTGTTTCATTGTGCTTCTGTGGTAGACTCACATCATAAAACTAGTGATTGATAAAGCCCAGTTCAACCTGTGACTGTCAACTGTCAACTGTCATCTTTGTTTCTCAATACAAGTGCTGTTATTGTTATTTTCCTATCTGCATCATCCGCAGTTAAAGTTACATAAACTCTTTTAGTTCTTTATTGTAATGTGGTGATGAATATGCTGTTTACAGTGACAGTAGTGTCGTGTCAATACCACTAGCGCCACATCTCATTGTTTTTTTACCTAAGATTGAAATAATGGAAGTGAATTTTCTTTTTTACTTTTACTTCTTGACCATAATTTTTACGTTAAAGTAAATGTTATCTAGAATAGATAGTTAGGATTGAACTGATCATGATATTGTACCGCAGCAGTAGTGGCAAGCTAGCTAGCTAGAGTGTTTTCTACATTGTGCATGCCTTGTTATCCCCTTGTATATTGCATTCCAATGATTTGTTTTTTTATTTGTTTTTGTTTTTTTCTCACCTATACCCAAACTGCACTGCTGCCCCCATGATGCACCTCTGCTTGCTGGTTTATGTTAATGCGCTTGAACCCCATTGGCCCATTGCCATCATGTGCTCGCTGCCTGCTAATTAAGACTCAGTCGGCTGTCAAATCACTGAAGCGACCCCTCGACGCAGCCTATGACCTGGTACTATGACCTTTCACCTTTTAGCTTGGCATGTGGCTTTGTCTTAGTGCAATGTTTGAAACTAATATATACCTAGCAACCTTTGTTCCTTGTTGTTTTATGGCAATATGTGTGTCTTTCCTCCTGTTGCTCTTTCATTCTGGCCAATGATGGAGTGATTGTGGTTTCCTGGCTTCTCAACTGGACTGTGGCGGGCATAGCTCTGTGTTTATGTCCAACTGCCCCCCCCCCCCCCCCTCATCCCAAAAAATCCACACTCCACCACTCCCAAACACGAATTCAGACCTGTGTGAATTTGTGATGACGACAAGAGCCACAATCAGTTCATTGCTATTAGCCTATTGACTCTAATCGCTTAGTAGGAGAGGGCTAGGGAAGTGTAGCTTTTTTAAATGCTAGCATGGCTCTAGGTTTTCTGTACAAATTGATGTTCAGTATTTGGTAGCTAAATCGGTTGTATGCATGTTTATGTGTTAGTGCATGTGTAATTGGGAGGGATGGAGACCCAGCTTAACACAGTCAAACAGATGGGGATGCCTCTTTGGAGACACCTTGGAACTCATAGTTCATCTCATTACCACAGCTGATTTAACTATTCATACCTCAAAAGTGGTCTGATGTCAGTAAATATATTCACTTAGCACAGCTCTCTCTGTATACACTGTAATACAGAGCAATATGTTAACCATAAGAAGAGAAAAAAAACATTGCATAAAACTTCTTAGCTCCTTAAGGTGCTGTTTGGAACCATGACTGGTTCTGATCCGCAAAGGTGTTCAGATAGAAACTTACCCAACCGAAAAAGGGTTATTTTGCATACAAAACATTCAGAAGCCATTTTGTCACATTCTTGGCATCAGACCTTTTTTGACAACCCGGCGGGAGTGAACTATTGTTTCAACATGTCTCCGAAAGTTGATGGTGGAGCTAGCACTGCAGCTTCTTCTCTCTGGGCTTCTTTTCGGTTCCTCCTCTTTAGCACAGTTGTTTTGACTGAATATCGCTTGCTTCTTTTGCATCTAGAAAGTCACAGAAAGACATCAATAAGTGACTGTTTTCACAGTGTGCCTACTGATAGAAGTCATGTAATGATGATTGCTTGTGAGGAAGTCAGTTGCTCCAGGTTAGCATCCATTGCTCTTGCTTGCGTAGAGGCTAGTTGTGTAGACTGCTGCTTGCTTGCTAATGATGATGACGTGTAACACAAGGTTACATAATGTTATGATGCAGTTGTACGATGTCCTCTAACGTGACTACCATTCTTTTTTTTTTTTCTTCTTCTTTGATTTATCCTTTGTTTTCTCACCTCCCCCACGCACCTCTCTTCTTGGCTTTTTCTGCCTCGCCCCCTCTCTCTTCCTCTGCCCCTCTGTCTCTCTGTCTCTCTCTCTCTCTCTCGTTTTCTGCCTCTCTATTCCTGTCTCTGCCTTTCTTTTTCTCTCCCTTCTGCCTGCTCCCCCCACCCCTCTCTCACTCTCTCTGCCTCTCTCACCCCCCTCCCCCACTGTGCCCGGCTGGGCAGGGCATCCCCCATAGTGTCATGGCAGCACCCCTGCCCAAGCGGGCCGCCATGGAGAAGGCCAACGGGGCATCGGCCGCCATGTTTAACACTGGCATGCTCCAGTACCAACAGGCCCTGGCCAACATGCAGTTCCAGCAGCAGGCTGCTTTCCTGCCCTCAGGTAGGAGCGCCCGCCATGCACAGCAGCCAATGCCAGCGGGGCACCAATCATGTGCTCATCCCACTCTGCTGGTCTACAGCTGTAAATTAATGTTGAATGGGCGAGAGGCTTCCCACACACAGTTGCTCATGGTATGTGTATGTGTGTGTGCGTGTGTGTGTGTGTGTGTAATGATGTTGGATTAGTGAGAAAAGGAAATTTACCTGTTCTCAGTGGACTATGACTGGCACTAAAACAAACAATGACTGTATTCTATTCAGTGTATCTGAAGTTATTGTAGGCTACTGTATGTGGTGGCCTCGTAAGTGTAGTTTGACATTAAAAACAGGATGTAAGCCAGGGTGAAACTGGCTGAGGAAGTCACTTGTGTGGGTTCAGATGAGTGTCTGGCAGGATTGGTTGATTTGATTCAAATGCATCAGTTTGGCAACATACAGTTTGACTTGCTTCCAATCACCGCTGCTGAACTCTCTTTCTCCGCTTCTGTCTATGAGTGTGCGTGTGTGTACAGTAATATCCTATTATCATCATTATGGACTAGGATCATTGTGCACGACTGTTATTGGCATCTTTCGCACACAAAATGCATTTGCATTGACACCTCAGACAAAAGCGCCAGATTGGGTGATGCGTTCCTTCCACTGATATGATTGGCTCGATGGTTCACAAGCTGGCTTCACCTACATGCGTGTCGAGTCACTGATGATCATCAGATGTCATGTTCCGCTGCTGTCCGGACCTGTGTTAACGTTTATCCTTCTTATCTCCTCCTCCTCGACTCTAACCAACCTTGTGATGGGCTGTTATCATTTCTCTCCCCCACCCCCCTTCCCCCCACTGTCCAATCCAATCCACTTCCTGTCGCACTGCATGATGGCCAGGCTCAATATTGTGCATGACACCTACAGCGAGCATTGGTAGGTTCCTGCTCTCTTCCTCCAATCACCTTTAATCTTGACAAGTGACTCGCACGTCATCAAAATCCATCCTATTGAGGAATTACACCTCATTATCTGAGCATGTGTTTTCAGTTTTTCTTAGATTTTATATCCATCCCTCATATAAATCAATAAAATACGGTAGATAAGACTAATCCTCATTAGATCTATTCTTTGAACCAACCATGGATTTTGGTGACATGTGAGCCACGGTGTGGGTTGTTGGGATACTGTATGTGAACTGATGAATTTTAGTGTGTTCAATTTGACCTTTGAGGTACCACAAAAGGGATTTTCTTAAATTTAACTTAAATGGAAAACTTAAATAAGTACTTTTCCTTTGTGATATCTATTATTGTACATTGTCTCTTCTGTGGCCTGCATAGTTTTGACCAATCCATGTCTTTTGTTGAATTATGTTGATAACCTTGACTTTTGACTGGTTTAACCTTATTGTGATATTTCTGTACTAGAACCTGCACCCTTGTACCCCTCAACCTCACCCATGTACCCCTCACCCTCATGTTTATACCTCTCAACCTCACCCTTGTACCTCAAACCCACCCTCATGTACCTCCCATCCCTACCCTTAGAACCCTCACCATCATGCTTGTAACCCCTCCTCCCCCGACTCTCACCACCTCCTCCCAGGCATTAGGTTCCTCTAATCCACGCTTGAGTACCTCTCACCCCCACCCCCTCACCTTCACCCCAAGACCAACCCTTTCCAGTACCTCCACACCTTCTCCCCTCCCTCTCTCTCCTAGCCTATTTGCCTGATGCCGATATAGCTATAGCGACACTGCTCCCCTGTGTATTGACGCTTACCTGATTCTCTCTCTGAACAAAAGTTCCCATGATGCACGGGGCTACGCCGGCCAATGTGTCCGCCGCCACCACATCTGCCACAAGCGTTCCCTTCGCAACCGCCACCAATCAGGTTTGCCCCTCAACGGCCCCTACTCTCTCTCTCTCTCTAATACAACTCCGGTCTGTGTCTCTCCCTCTCTCTCAAACGCACACCCTTTCTGTGTCTATGTCTCTCTGTCTTTCTCCCTTCTTCTGAGGAGGGTCTGTCTGTGAACAGTTGTGTCTGACAGCAGGGAATGGGGGGGGGGGCGGAGTGTTGATGGTCTCCCTCTCGTTGGCCCACACTGGCTGTTGTTGTTATTGTTGTTATTGTTGATCACACCTCTCTTGTACAACAGCCAGTAGCTCAAACGATACCACGAGTGTGTACATGTACCACAGCGGTGCCTCGTTCAGTGTAACTTGTGTGTGCGGTTGAAAACAAGCTTGTACTGTTGTCGGGGGGGACGTACTGTATACCATAACATGTGTGACCTCGTTTTAACCTCGATTTTTGTCCTTTCTTATTTTGAGGACTCTTCCTTATCAAAGTTGACTACCAACGAATACATGCAATTGGTATGTATGAGGTAGTTTTCCATTACCCTAGAGCCATTGATAGAATGTGTGCAGCAGTTGCTACCTGTGCCCTTTGGTGCTAAGCTTATGTTTTCTATGCTGCTGCTTGTGTAGGAAGTAGCTTCGCCACATTTCCTGGGTGCTGTCATCATTATCACAGGGCTTCAGCTATAGACTATCGTTTCATCGTTTAACTTTTAAGTGTCTTCTAAGACAGAGGAGAGACTACAGCAGTGTACAGTATGTTTCTAACATAGTATGACCCAGAGGAAGGGCATGGACCGTCAGGCTGTCTGGTGTTAAGGAAGTCGTTCTTTCATTTTGTGTTTGTCTGTGAGGTGTAGGTGAGAGGTGATCAACCAGTTAGACAGGGGGGCGGGGGGGCCAGGGGGGACTGGAAACCTGCATTGGGGCCTGCTACCTCACCTCACTGGCCTCTCCTCAGCAGCCCCCCCCCCCTCTCCCCCAGCCCAGATATCAAATGTTCATGAGCTGGCGTTACCCCCACTTTTGACATGCTTTGTCGCAAACCCCTGCTATGATGTAGCATGCAGCAGCCTCATTCCCCCTGCCTAATGACCTGGGCAATGTACCAATATCACATTCTGCTGATCTTTGTTTTGTGTTGCTGTTTTTTTGATTGAAGCTGGGTGGGGGGGGGGGGTTATTATCTTCGAGATGGGAAAGGTGACATTTCTTTATTATCTATGTTTTGCTCTGCTCTGTCTATATTTACAGATTCCAATTATCTCTGCCGATCATCTGAGTAACCACAAGTACCTGACACAAATGTAGTTCCTGTTCAGAACAGTGAGTTCATCCCTTTTCTTTATTTCTAAATCCATCTAACCTGACTGCTCCTTTTAGAAAAGTAATCCTTGACCGCTTGTCTTGCAGATCAAATGAATGTGTGCTGGCGCCGTCCAAGCCAAAAGAGTTCAGCCTTTATGTACATAATAACGCTGGGAATGTCAAAGCGACGGAGACAGAAAAAAAAAAGATGGCGTCTCTTAGCTGGTCTGGAACGATGTTCTCATTGTCACAAAAAATGTCTCCAACCCAGACGTGACACAGGGTCAATGTCAGTCACTCTCGCTCGTTAATCAACCTCCAGACACATGCAGCCATAGTCCTGGCCAGAGAAGGTGCCTCATCTCTGGATACCAGGATCTTTCTCCCCCCCTCCCCCCCAGGGGTGCCAGCTATCGTCGCCTTTGTGTCTAACAAAACTATAGAAGTGTTTTTTTTTTTTTTTACACAGACAGGAGGTTGAGTCAGTTGAATTGTTTTGTTTATCTTAGAACACCGTGCTGGTACGTTGGCAGACCAAGATGAATATAATTTTCGTTTTTTTTTACGTGCTTTGCTTGGATTTAAAAACATGTAGACTCGTTTCATGGTTTACAAAAGAAATGCTAAAGTGCACCTTGAATATGAATTGAAATCTGAAATATGGCACAACAAATATAATTGTAATAAGGAACATTATTATGGACAAAACATTGGAGCATGTACAGTATTTTGTTTTGTTTAAAGATTTCTAGTTAAACTAGGTGTAAATGAAATGAGGGTCGAGGCCGTATGAATGTTCTGGGTAAGACAACACACTTGTATACCTTTGAAGCACAGCCAGGCTAGCTTTATCCATCATGCTGTGTGCAACACAGGCTATCCACCCCAAACTAGAGTGTTATTTCACCAGTGTTATTCTGTTTACCGAAGGTATCTATGTTTTGTATGGCTCTATTTTTCTCTTTTTTTTAACATTATATCTTCATAATGAGTGTGTTTTTTATTTTATTTTACATTGTACCATTGCAGCATTTTTTAAGGGGTATGAACAGAGGAGTTAGGGATCTCTTTGTTGTGGATTTCTCTCTCTAAGAAAAAGAGAATGAAAACATATGTGCCTTTTTCTTATTACCGGTGTTTATTTAGCTTTTCTTCTTTGTTTTTTGCATCAGTGTTGGATTTTTCTAATTGGGTGAGCATGTTTTCTCATTGGTGGGAGCTGGAAGTCTGTTGACTGAAAAGCCGGTAAAGTGATGTGGGAGGAAGGTGGAGCTTGACTCCCTGTCCCCCTCCTATCCACCACCACAAAAAGGTGGAGGGACTTTAAAACTGTGTGTACAAGAAGCACTGTCATTTTATAATAGGGGCAATTAGATCATTTAGGTCATCAAACCGCAGACTTGAAATAGTCGTTTCATCATTGTAACATCATAGTGCTTTGTAAATTTCACATTCATTTTGGTGTAAAAATATTTTATGAAAAAAATAATATTTCACAGAAGAGGACAAATTAATTTTTGGACCTGATCATAGATACCAAAGCACAGTTCATTCACAGATGATGTCCCTTTGCTTTGTTTTACCAGAGGTGTACATTGTGTCAATATTGATTGTAATGTACCTTTAACAAAGCCTTAGATTATGGCACCTGTGTCCTAACATTTTATCATACCTGTCAGATTGTCCTACCAAGGCTCATAGCTCATGTGCACACCAAAGTTAAAGTTAGGGTGAGGGTTAACTTTATGGTTTTGCGCTACGGTAGGACAATTTGCAGAACCCAATCCAATCATATGTACTTTTAATCACCACACAAGCAATGAACACCAATGACACAGTATATAGTTTATAGTTCTTACATACAATATACAGCTTCTAATGTTTGTTACTTGCTCTATCTTTAACAATACTCTCTTAACTTTCCTGTTATGTATTACTTAAGGATTTGAATCTATTTGAGGTATGTAGTTGTAGATGTTTCTTTGCCTTACTATATATTACTTGACAACATTGATAGCCGTTATAGATTTTGAGGTAGTATGACATTCATAACTTTTTTCAAACCATATAAATGATTATGTGTTGACTCAGTTTAAAGTATTCACTTAGTATATGTTGCTGAGTGTCTGTTTTTATTCAAAGAGTTTTGTTTTCGATTAATTTTGTTGATCAAAGACTTTTGATATTGATGCAAGGAATGAGTTTTCAGCAATTGCAGAAGCTCTGGATAAAAAAAACTAATATTTTAACCAACTTAAGTATTCCTTGTAACATGTCGAGATCATGTTTGAAAATATATTGTCTTGAAATATAGAATGTTCATGTTAGTGTGAAAATTATTTTCTACTGTATCCATTTCAATATTTACTATCGTTTGAATTTTTTTAAGTTTGCCCTGAGTGTCAGGCCAAAATGAACAGTGAGATTGACGGGTTTCTGGAAGTTTGGTGAAGAGTGATATTAAAGGTGGGAACGGTGACTTTACTGTTTGTAAAGTCAGTAATGCTGCAGATGAATGAATCCTAACCTAAGGGGACGGAGGTCGACTTTTTGCACTTCTGTATATAGTCAAATGAACAGAGAAAAAACATGTATCATATTGAGATATTATTTTGAATAAAAAATCTATAATTATAAGGATTTTTGCTAGATTAATTTAAAATTCTAAAATTAGACCAGCTAAACAAAATCGCTTGCAAAAAGGGCACTACTTTCTTGGCCGATGCATTTAGAAAAAAGCTATGCGCTTTCCGGCTTCTTTGGTCAGTGGCAGGTACTATGCCAAAAAATTTGGAAGGGGAACTTGTATCCCCAATTCACCTTCCCTCCAACTCCCCCTGTAAGATGACATCACAGATGCTGTCTGTTTTTCTATAGCCAAGCTGGCCAATCAGCTCCTGTTTGGTCCTGGTACAGTCAATACAAGAGTATATTCTATCCAAAACTGTATTCTATGATTTTATCCTAAACTGTATTCTGTTTCAGTTTGATTTGACTGCATGTGAAAGAACAAAAATGTAAAACAAGATCACAACATAAATAAGTACATATGGGACTTTTAATGGAAATACATATTTACAGTTGATTGATTCCCATTTGGGTGGAGGAGGAGATGAAACGTCCGACAAGTCATCACCAGTTGTATGATAACATACTATACAGAGAAGCTCAGTAATATATCTCAAATAATAACATATTAGCAGCAACCCAGCCCAGAGGTTTTCTCTCACAGCCATTAAGACGACAGTCAACATGCAGGCTCACAGCACACTGTTGTAATGCTATTAGAAGCATGTGTACTCAGCAGGTGAAGGCTCACCACACCAAATACTGATTTGTCTTTTTAAGTGAATGTATTCGTCTTCAGTCAAGGTCAATATATTTCTGACTTGAGGTCGCTGTATAAGTGCTACAGAACCAAAGCGCCACTCTCTCCAAACCAACCAGTGCTTCTTGGTTGGGCAGATGCCTGCCCGCTCACAGCTTAACCAAGGGCTTTCTTCCCTGCTGAGGGCACACACGCTTTGACTGCTTTTTACCTGTAAGTGCAACACTTAAATTTTTTGCTAAGAAATGCTACACAATAATGTACTACTCTGTCTTCAGATATGTTTTATGCACATTTTCATGTTGCCATAATTGACTCTTGCTGTTATGAATTAAAAAAAAACAATAAAACAAAAACTTGATTTGCTCATGCAACCAATTTGTGCAGCCTCTCCATGTGTTTGTGTCTGTGTGTGTGTGTGTGTATGTGTGTGTGTGTGTGTGTGTGTGAGTGTGTGTATGTGTGTGTACTGTATGTTTGTGTCCAATTCCACCCCTCCACAAAATCTAGTTCAGGTTAAGATTTTAAATTAGGTTTAGGGGTTGCAAAAAATCTGTGTGCGTGCATATACAAGGATATTGGGGGATAAAATTGTACGAAATGGATTAGCATCTATAGAAGCACCATCATCCACGATTACATAACTAAAATGGTTAATATGTGAACAATTTTCATCAGGATTTTAAATGATATGTTTTATATTTTATGTCACAAGAGCCTTGTCAGTTTTTTACTGTCAAAATCTGGTTATTCTGTAACTGGGTCTATCAGCAACATCTAGTGGTTAAACAGGAGTTTCTGCCCCTTCTGAACGTGAATATATGTTCAACTTCAAATATTTCTTAAACTTTAGTTAGTATTCGTTGTCAGTCAGTAGAGGTTGTGAGCTTTTCTTCGCTTACAACAGATCTTAATACATCTTACATTTGCAGTCAAGCGCTATATTTATAAACAACCATTAGGGACCACATTGGGATTGTCACTAATAATGCATGATGTACATAATAAGTGGTTTATTTCAAGTGCCTCACATTGGATTTAGTGACTCCTGTATAATTTGTCTGATGAATCAGGTAGCGTGTCAACAATTTGGGTTGAGCCTTATTGTGACTCAAGTCTGATTTCATCCTAAGAGATCATGATTGTCCTGAGGCATGTTTTGTCCAAATGAGTAAGATCGTTACGCTATGACACAATCTGTCTCTTAGACTTGTTTTTTTCCATCTTATCTAGCCTATCAAATTTCACTTACCTTCCCTGCCCTTCAACATACCACTTTGATCAACATCAGTGCTAAAAACAGTGATGAAACATTCAGTCTACACCAAGAAAAACTGTTGCGGGTATTTTTATGTGTTTATTTGACCAAGCTGCCTTATTAAATCATCACTGAAACATAATCAGCCTGTCTTTTAGACATATACCAAAGTTATTGAACAGAAGATAGTCTGAAACAATGCAATATCACTTACGTGCAAAATAGAGAATTATGTGGAAGTAAAGAATGGCATTTTGAATGATATGCTACAGAGTATGCTGCACAGATGTAGGACATACAATGGAATGTATAGTGTGTGACCGTACATAATGACAAAGGGACAGGGACAAATGTTACGTACAATAGCAGCAAGTAGCCCCAGGGCCAAGCCAAACACTTGGTTTACAAGTCTACTGTGCAGCTGTTGCCTTAGAGACATTTCCCTGGAAACAACACTTTGCAGAAATACTCATGATCATGCCGTCACTACCTTTTTGCTGAGGCATTAAAGCATTTAGAGTTTATAGGGTGTGTTTTGTCTATTTCTGTTCAACATTATCTAAGAAACAATATAGCTTTACAATGACATGCTGGGACAAACTTCATGGAATGGAAATGTTGTGGAACTTCTATGGAAAATGAACATAAATTCAATTAAATAATGTGGAAAGAAAAATTCCCAATGTGTTTTAAGACATTTTGTGAGGCTGTATCTTGCCTCATTCATAGACCAACAGCATAATCATAAGGCCAAGACACATACATATGCTTTTCTATGGCTTTGGGAAAGTAACAGTATCCCACAAGTTCTGGTCCTGACTCTGTAAGGAAATCTATAAGCCAACCCATTAGTCCAGGTTTAAAGATATTTCATGTATGTTACATTAATGTGTGGGTACTCTGCTTGACAGGCACAACACTTAATACATCATTACAAAAGATCTTTATAAATTAATTTAGAAAACACCGGAATGGACCCTTAAAAAAAGATTTGCTGACTAAATTATATATCATAATTACTAGTTAAATTGTTGTCTGTCTCTACAGAGGGGTTTTTACATATTGACTTGTATCTACCATATACTCCCCATATGCACCATTTTTATATAATTCTTATGTACATTCAACCCTAGTCCAACATTACAATGTAGCTAGTTAGCTTGGAGGCTGTGAGCGGTAAAGTACTGTAACCCAGCTGTCGTGATGTAAAGGAACAAGACGCCAAAGGCTCAAGGCATGCCGAGCCCATCCTTGTCTGCAGACATGCCCCTGACGAGCTCCTCCACCCAGCGCACCTCAGACGCCACCTGCTCTGCCAGCGCCTCGTAGCGGTTCTCCAGACGTCCCAGTTTGCGCTTGAGGGCGTTGGCTGCCAGGGTGGCGGTGCGGGCCTCCTCCTGGCTCTGCCTGCGCTGGGCCTGGGTGTGCTGCAGCTCCAGGCGGATGTGGCTCAGGTCGCTGGCGATGCTCTGGTTCTCCTCCTTGTACCAGCCCTCCTTCTCCTCGTAGATGGACAGCAGCGCCGCCACGTCCTCCCGGCAGGAGCGCTGGTTGTGCTCCAGGTCCCGCAGGCCTTCCTCGGCCGCCGCGATCTCCTCCAGCACCTGGGAGAAGCGCTCAAAGTTGACGTAGGTGTTGTTGGGCGGCATGCTGGAGTGGGACTTGATGGTGTACTCCTTGAGCCGCGTGGTCTTCAGGCGCCGGCGCTCGGGCTTGCGGCCGCTCTCCTCCTGGCGCACGTTCCTCCTTTTGATCACCTGGGGGGGGGGGGGGTTTGGTTAATGGACGGTCTATACGTTGAGCTATGCCACCCATACATGCAGTGTTAGTGGTAGATTCTCCCGGGACGGGGAAATGCCTCACCTTGATCCAGGGATGCTGGAGACTATCATCGATTGTCAATCTTTTCCTGGTAGCAAAAAATATATATTTGTAAAGGAAAAAAACGAAAGTAAAAAGGCTGACTTTACGTCTAACCACTAGTATTGCTAATATGCTATAAACTCTAGGGACTGCCTGTCCTAGTAGGATGTCACTCCAGACAAGGCCCTTACTTGGGATCCTTCACCAGAAGACGACGGATGAAATCTTTGGCCAGCTCACTGGTGCTGCTGAAGTACTCCTCATCAAAGTCATAGTTGACGGCTGAGATGTTGGTCAGGGTCTCCTGTTTGGTCTCCCCAAGGAAAGGCGATGCACCACTCAGTCTGTACGAAGGAGAAAGGAGGTTGTCATTCATTTTAGATCCTGGGACAAAGTTCAAATCTGGACACAACTTTTCATGAAGATAACCAGGTACTCACAGAATGTACGTGATGACTCCAATGCTCCTGCAAGACAAGAGAAAGGACAAGTCGACCGGATGTTAGGGAGATTTAGTCCTTTCAGTCTAGATCAGTTTCATATTGGGGTTCATATGTTGTGCAGATCTGTTTTTTAAACTGCTCTGGAAAGCTTACCACATGTCTGCTTCAAGTCCAAGAGGCTCATAGTTGACTATTTCTGGAGCTGGAAGGCAAGCACGTAACAAGGCAGGCTTTAATTAAAGCCAGATGTGGATTCTGCTACAACACAGACCTCCATTTATTATGGCGAGCAACACAAGTGGATACATGATACTGCTTTGTATGGGCTTAACATACATAATATTCATCTCGTATGGAGATATTTTCTGAAGGATGTGTGGACTGTGTATGATTATGTGTTTGTTTGTGTCTCACCAACAAACTCGGGAGTCCCAAAGATGTTCTTGAACTCGTTTCCTGCTTTGATCTGATGAGCGATCCCAAAGTCAATCAACTTGATTCTGGGGTTGGGGACATTCTTGTCCAACAGCATGATGTTTTCCGGCTGCACAACATAGAGCATAATACCCAGCATCTTAACAACAATGAAAAACAGATATTTCCCATAAACAGCTAAATCAAATCTATTTAATTGCATCTGCATTTCATTAGAGAACGACCGTTGAATGTATAACAATCTCAATCTGTGTCTACATGTATGCTGGTTTATATGACGACGCACAAACTTGAATTTATAACTTAGGAACTTATAAACACTGCACCCTCGCCACTCCCCACCTTCAGGTCAAAGTGGGCGATACGTTTGGAGTGCAGGTACTGAACGCCATCCAGGATCTGCTTGAGGAACTGCGTGGCCTCCTCCTCGGTCAGCGACTCCTTCTCTGCCAGGAAGTCGAAGAGCTCTCCCCCGGACACCAGCTCCAGGATCAGGATCACGTCCGTCTTGTTCTCGAAGATGTCATGCAGCGTGATGATGTTGCTGTGCTGGATCTCGCGCAGGATGTTGACCTCCCGCTCGATCTCCTCGCGGCTCACCCCGCGCCGGCTGGACGACAGGCGCCGCTTCTTGATGAACTTGGCGGCGTACTCGCCGCCGGTGCTCTTCTCTTTGCACTTGCGTACGATGGCGAACTGCCCGCTGCGAGGAGAGGGATGTCAGGGGCGTGATGATGTGGATGCAGAGGAAAGCCATGGCTTTGAAACACGGTGAGAAAATCTAGGCAACAAACATGCTCACACCACAAAGACTGGCACAGAACGGCAACTGGCAGGTAATATTCAAAATAGCTACTTCCTCTTCTGAAGGACCCCAAGTACCCACAACACACAGAAGAGATAACAACACCATTTGATTTAAGTAGCAAATGAACAGTCCTGCTTGCATTACCGAGATCAAATCGACATAAATGGACGCATGGGTCTGTTGAGAACAAAACTGAAAGTTTAAAAGCTGTTTAAACGTTTGCATGCCTTTCCCCTCTGAGCAAACCAGAAAGGTATGTCCCCCCTCTCCTTTAACAAAGACTTTACTGAGACTTGGGGCAAATAGGTGCATTGAGAGACAGTGATGTCATGTTTTTTTTCTCCTTTTTTTTTGCTGCAACACTGCAGACAACAACATCGGCATATAAAGCAATGATACTCAACTATTAGATAGCTCACAGCACTACCACAGTTTGATTCCAAAGGGCTTACACATTTTTTTCTTGCTTAACAAACCTCAATGCATTATTATACAAATAAATGTATATTTTATATGGAGGTTATATTGGCCCAAAAGCTTTAGATCATGGGAAAGATCCCATTTGACAAACTAGTCTAAAATCAAGATGGTGTCAAACTCATCGGAAAATAATTATTAATTAATTACCTCCCCAGCTCCTCTCCCATGTCATAGAACACTTCCACATCCTCTTGCCTGAAGCCAGCCATGGTTTGCTGGCAGGGAATGTGATGTGCTGTCTTAAACCCCACTGAAAGTGTAAAAAGAAAGAGTAACAAACGTTGAAAGATATTGTAGCCCATGGCCATTAATCTACAGACCATAACAGAGACCACAGTAAGAAGCTAATATTTATGTTATAATCATCATTTTAAGATACTGTGTGTTAAACATGAGAAACAATTGTAAACCATCCAACTAAACAACACTGAATAGCACTACATAGTGAAAACTGACCCCCCCAAAGTGTTTTTCCTTATTAGGCAAAAGTCAACATGGAGCAGTAAGAACTGACTGCATTCCAGAGCCACATACGTCATCCCCTTGCATGCTGATTAAAAAGACTGCGGGTTTGAAACTAGTGCTAACCATTTTAGATTGGATTTTGATTAAATGCTGTAACAATGACATCAATAAAATTCCCTCGCTGTTAGCAAAACAGGTTTGCAAAATACTTTATAATATTCAGACACATAAATAACGATGTTAGCTGTCTAGCTAGGTTCCCTACACAATTGGATTTGGTGCTGCCTTTTACCACTCTGCCTGGGTGCTCTGCTAGTAGGCTACAGTACTACTAGTAGTAGTACTGTAGCCTACTAGCAGAGCACCCGGCGCTAAATGGCTAGCTCTAGTAGTACTAGAGCTAGCCATTTAGCGCCGTGTTAGCAAGGTATTCAGCGAGTCGATATCTCAGCTGGCTGGGAGGTAAACTTCTCGGATCCTAGTGGTATTGTTATACAGAGCACAACACATACCACTTTATGTATATTATATTTTTCATCCATGTCTTAACTAGCTATCTCTATTAGAGGTGTCAAGAGGCAGGTACTGTACACTGGGTTTATGTCACCTAGCTTGATAGCTAGCTAGCGGTAAGCCCAAAATGAAACGAATTTTACAGTGCATCCCTAAAAGTACATTAATAAGCCACAAAATGTTCTAATAAAGCTACGCAATCATATAACAACATAGCTCATGGTAGATACTTACATTGTCAAGTTACGATTCCAGCATTCCTTTTCCAAAGTCAAAGATACATCCGGTGGTTAGGAACTGAAGAACATCTGAGTTTCAGTAGGACGGACTTAATGACATCATATATTCCCTCATAGATGTGCGTGTGTGTACAAGATAGAGTGACTCTGAAGTTACTCACAGAAAACAGATGTCATGTACATGAAAAACACTAGGCCACACTGATAAAGAAAATAGTAAATGTATTTAGTGCTAACGTAAAAACATACAGTTAAAAATAAATCAGCAAGTAGTTCACTGCTTTTAACTAACGGGGAAAACACCTTGTTTTACAAGTACTACACAGGAAAAACAGTTTGTTTAAAGGCATAAATGAAAACCCTCTCAACTTAAACATCTATTCAAATCTTTTAAATCTGTGAACAAAACTCCTAAACTCCCACTCTCAAACACAAAATACACAACACTGGGGGGTAAAACAGACTTCCAACATGGTGAAAATGATGCTTGGGAGATTCTGTGAAGTCATTGGAGGGAAAATAGGAAGAATCTAGCCATCTTGTTGCTGGATGAAGGGGTTGGGTATGGCTTCCATGCCATCCTGTGGACAGATGAGGACCACAGACGTCCCTCGACACACCACCAGACCCAGCTGCCGGGTGTCCTCCGTTAGCTTGAACTGGTCGTCGGGGTCTGGAATCAAATTTGGTGGAGAACAGAGGTTTGGAGATGACAAAGACGATCAACATAGTCAAACTGCAGTCTTTTGTCTACTTTTTATTCTTGTGTAATGTCTTTTCTTTTGTGAACTCCTAGCAAAACTAAGAGTTTCAAGCATGATAAATCCAAACCAGAGTATGACAGTTGTGAAACTTACCGCGCATGTATTCAATAGTGCCATCCAACACAAGATTCAGAAGGGGGTCAAACCCCTTTAGAACTCCACTAGCTGAGACAAGATGATTAGAGATTATGCAGCCGCAAAAAAACGAAACAACATTTCATGTTTTTGGAGATCATGTGAAAAATGTAAGTGTGTGAAAAGTGACTTACCCTCTCGTCCACCTTGGAATTTCACCCGGATTGGTTTATCAATGTACTTTGACAGGTCAAATATACTCTCCTTCTTTTTCTTATCTTTGTCCTGTCAGGAAGATGCAATGAAAAGTAATTTTAGTACATACTTATTTTACACGGTGGCTGATAAATCCCTGCCAAGAAGGAAGACTATCGTTCGAAGAAATCAGGGTCTGAATGACTGTTTACAGCAGTGGTTCTCAACCCTGGTCCTCAGGGACCCCTGTCTTACATATTTTATATATTTCCCTGTTCCAACACACCTGATTCAAATGAATGGTCGTTAATAGGCTTCTGCATAACTAGATAACGACCCATTCATTTGAATCAGGTGTGTTGGAGCAGGGAAACATCTAAAACGTAAAGGACGGGGTACCTGAGGACCAGGGTTGAGAACCATTGGTTTACAGTATCCTTCTCCTCGATTACAAAGCAGCCTTCTTTATCCAGCACATGCGTTGTTTAAAATGATGGCTACTTTAGACAACGCATCGGAGACTGCATTTCTTGGTTTCTAAGGTCTAGCCAAGTCGATTGTAAATCAAACCCGGACCACAATAATCGGTTAAAGAGTAGTATTAGAAAAGTAGTGCAGGAAGAAATTGGACTCACCGCCATTTCTTCAGCTTCTTTTCACGACCTCTCACCTTTGCCCCTTTGATTTCTTCTTCTGTTGAGGTTATGGCAGAGTGCAACCAACAGTTATGATGTCCAACCCCGCCATCTACTGTTTGGGAGTATGACATCGGTGGTTTGCACAACCTGAAAATAAACCAAACAAACAAAAATATGTCCAATGCATTAATATAATATGGCACGTAATAAGCCAAATGTCTTTTTTCCTTGACAGCGTATTACAATGAAACCATTTTCAATTAATAGTTTTGATTGACTGCTATGTAAACCAATGATGATTGTCGTAGATCAAGGTTGACCAATAGTGAGCGCACTGCAGAATGTGGGTGGGGAATGTCAAACAGCTGGTGGGCAAAGAGTGTGGAGCACCGTGCGTTTTTTTGGTGAAATAACAACAAGCTAGGCATCATGAGGGTTCCAATAACCCTGGTTTGGGCAGCTATTCTTATTCACAAGGTAAGTTTTTTGGCATGTTATTTTTTGGAAGAGGAATTTGGTTTTATATTTGTAAATTGGCTGACATGTTGCCGGTTACAACAGAAGGGCTTTTGTTTTTGCAATAATTAGCTTGCTTGCTACGACTAGTGCTAGCCAGCTATGACTTCTACGCTAACGTTAGCTTGCGGAGGATCACTGTACAAGTAGTGTTCGAGTGAGGGCGCTGAGAATACTGGGGGCCCTCTACTATAGCCTGTAGACATCGTTCTGCTATGTTAAAATGGTTTCTAATCTCATTAAAATCATTTATATTAATCTTGACAGTTCGTTAGGAATATGTCTTATTTAATTTGGCTAACCTTTTTAACCAGCGTAGGTTGTCCGAGGGAATTAACACAATAAATTAAACAGTGCTGTTAGCTAGAAAAAGCTAAAAACAGACTTTCTCTCAATTATTCCTTAATCTACACGAGAATAATTAGTCCAGAAAATGTATGGAAAGACCACGAGTCATATGGTGTCTATATGGTGATAATGGAGAGATTGTGAACAATTTACTTCCAATATGCTCCATTAATTTATTACTGCATCTTCATGAAGCTGTAGCATCCTTTCTTAATAGTCTGTTGTTTTGCCTTCTACCAATTCTCATCCCTCCCTGACAGGTCATGGGTGAGCATGGAATGGCCCATTTCAGTGACAAGGGCAAGAGCAGAGGGAAAGATTACTGCATATTCTTCAACTCACAATGGGCACGATTACCTCAGGACCTCAACAAAGCAGTACGTTTTAAATACTAGAAAGGATTCAGGAATGTTTATAGTTACAATTCTAAGACTAAGCATGCACCCTCTCGAATTGTACAGTTCTATTGTCATTAAACAATATTCTAATGATACCTGTGTCAATTCATACCTGTGTGTGCTTTTTCAGTCCCGTCTCCAGATCTATGACCTGACAGAGTCGGTCCTGTGCTTGCCCTCTGACGTGCCAGAAGGGGGCTTCCCTAACCGCATTCCCATGGTGATGAGGGGCAACTGTACCTTCTACGAGAAGGTCCGATTGGCACAGCTCAACGGTGCCAAGGGGTTGCTGATTGTCAGCAAAGACAGACTGGTGAGTCTTTCCCAACACTCCCTGAACTGAATGCCCAGTTATCAGTTCACCATCTTCTCTCTCACATCCCTCTGATTGCCCACTAAAAGAGAATATCAAAGTGAACATATCTTTCATTATTCTCGACAAGAATGCATGGAGACTGGATGCCAGTAGTCCCCAAAATACACTACATCTAAAGCAAACAATGTATTTCAGTGGTGACCATTACTGTGTGTTGTCCTGTTTTTTAATTTCATTCATTTGTTACCACTTCTGCTAGTGCTTTGGTCCACTTTGAAAAACAATACAAACGTGTGAATTTGTTACAAACACATACATCAGTGATAAATATAAAATAATACCGGTCAATTCTGAATTCTTGTTACAGACACCCCCAGCAGGAAACAAGAGCCAATATGAAGAGATAGACATCCCTGTAGCACTGCTCAGCTACACAGATATGCTGGACATCAGCAAGGTAAGAGGCTTCCTGGAACAGAAGGAGACGTCTGCACACTTAGCATCCGCGCCACTAAAACCTGCTTACAAGTGCATTCCTTCAGAACCAAGAACGCCATCATAATAGCATCCCACAGATCATTACTCACTACAATATGAACTGGGGGTGAAAGGAAGAGGGAGGACTTGTACTTCTCTGATCCCTGAGGGGAAACTGAACCATTACTGCAGCAGTGAAAAAAGGAGCATCTTTTTCCATCACGAAAATAGAAGACGGCCATAGCAGATTGTCAGCAACCATAAATAAAGTATCATGTGCTTATGAGAGAGTGTTAAACCTTGTTATTGTTTATGCCCCTGCAGACTTTCAGGAAGGGGAGAGAGGTTGCCATGTATGCTCCCAAGGAGCCGGTCCTGGACTACAACATGGTGATCATCTTCCTCATGGCGGTGGGAACCGTGGCCATAGGGGGCTACTGGGCAGGAAGCAGGGACATCAAGAAGTAAGATGGACGTTAAGACACTACTGGAATGCTCTCTTTGAAGTTGACAAACTCAAATCAGTTTGTTGATTTAGGAAATCGTCTCCTGGAGAATTTCTCAGTTTCGTCTGCATGGAAAAATGCAGAATGTTACAGAAGTGCGTTAACAGTGAAAAGGGGAAATAATTTTGCTCATCGTTGACATCAATTCATCAAGCTATCACTTTTGAAAAAGTGACAACACTTTTAATGTCTGATACAAAAGTAAAAAGTACAGCGACATTCATTCCAAACGAAACGCACAGAGCTTGATGCACAAACGGATCCACTATAAACACAGAACTATGTAGAGCAGACTTTAATGTACACCGTTGCTATGACTGCTATAAGCCGTCTCTTCCAAGATTAGGTATCAGTGTCTCAACTATTTTCGTGTCATCGTCATGAACGGGAGTGTTGCCATGCTTGTTGTTAGCCAGTTCTCATAGTCTGTCCACAGCACAGCAGTGTTCTGAATAAAGCTTCCAAAAGGCCGAGGCGAGCGTCAAATGACTCAGTCGTTAGGGGAATGCCTCAAGGTGACCAGAGTGAGCACTGAGCAGCATAGCTGTCGGTCCCATCTCGGCCCTCTCCGCTGAGTGATCGCGGTGATCCAGGACAAGGTCGGGGTCTCTTGCTCTCGGCCACAGGGGGCCTGGTGACTGACACGCTGCGCTCTCTCTCCTCCTCTCCTCCTCTCTCGTCTTCTTTTCTTCACCTCTCCTCCCTCTCCCATCTTTTCTCCGACTCTATCCCCTTTCCTCCGTTCCCCTCCTCTTATCCCCTCTCCTCGCTCCTCTCCTTCCCCCCCCTCCTCCTCCGGCAGACGCTACATGAAGCACAAGAGGGACGACAGCTCGGAGAAGCAGGACGAGGAGACGGTGGACGTGACGCCCATCATGATCTGCGTGTTTGTGGTCATGTGCTGCAGCATGCTGGTGCTGCTGTACTTCTTCTACGATCACTTAGGTAAGCACAGGCACCTCTGGACCCCCTCCCACATCTACCCCCCCCAGGCCCTACACTAAACCCCTACAGACCATGGGTTTGGATAGGTCCTACTAGTGGAGGATCTAGACTACGACATGGTGAACCGTGTTGACGTCTAGATCCTTCACTAAACCCTCATGAGCCACTTCACCTGTGGGCGTCGTCCGAAATCAACACCCAAGGAACTCCGCTTACTCCCAGGTCCAAGTTCCTCTGCTCACGTCTGTCTGTGTGGTCTCCTGTTTCTCCCCCGGGGCAGTCTACATGATCATAGCTATCTTCTGCCTGGCCTCGTCAGTGGGGCTGTACAGCTGTCTCTGGCCTTTCGTCAGAAGACTCCCCTTTGGAAAGTGCAGGTCAGATCCCCCACGTCCAATAGTTATGCTGTCTTTCATATCTGTGTCATACGCGTGTCCTTCATATCTTACCCAACGACTGTGCGTGTGTGTGTGTGTGTGCGTGCGCCCTACAGGATCCCGGAGAACAACCTGCCGTACTGTCACAAGCGTCCCCAGGTGCGCATGCTGCTGCTGTCGGCGTTCTGCATCAGCGTCAGCGTGACCTGGGGGGTGTTCCGCAACGAGGACCAGTGAGTCCCCCACCCGCCTCTCACCCCGCAGCGACGCCTCGCCCTGTCACAGGGCCGGGGCCTGAACACACGTAGAGGCTGTCACAGGGCCGGGGCCTGAACACACGTAGAGGCTGTCACAGGGCCGGGGCCTGAACACACGTAGAGGCTGTCACAGGGCCGGGGCCTGAACACACGTAGAGGCTGTCACAGGGCCGGGGCCTGAACACACGTAGAGGCTGTCACAGGGCCGGGGCCTGAACACACGTAGAGGCTGTCACAGGGCCGGGGCCTGAACACACGTAGAGGCTGTCACAGGGCCGGGGCCTGAACACACGTAGAGGCTGTCACAGGGCCGGGGCCTGAACACACGTAGAGGCTGTCACAGGGCCGGGCCTGAACACACGTAGAGGCTGTCACAGGGCCGGGGCCTGAACACACGTAGAGGCTGTCACAGGGCCGGGGCCTGAACACACGTAGAGGCTGTCACAGTGACTTGTTTGTATTTTCTGGATGTGTGTGTGTGCGTCATGTCTGGTTCTGGAGGGCAGTAGCAGTGGTGAGGATGTATGGTCCAGCCGTCCGTCGGTGTTCTATGTGTATTTGTTCTTTCTCTCTCCTCTGTGAATAATTCTTCTCTGTCTCTTCACTTTCTTCTCGGTCTCTGTCTCTTCTAGGTGGGCATGGGTGCTGCAGGACGCTCTGGGCATAGCTTTCTGCCTCTACATGCTCAAAACCATCAGACTGCCCACATTCAAGGTGAACACCACACCCCACACACAGCAACACATGTTTGAACAAAGACACACCGGCTCTTTCAAGAAACCAAACCGTCAGACACCCAAACTGGAGGAGGTTACCAACCAACTCGTTTTCTCGTCCTCTTCGTGGCCCAGACGCTCACGGTGTGTTTCCCCCCCTGTCTGATCTCTGCAGGCCTGCACCTTACTGCTCGTGGTCCTTTTTGTATACGACATTTTCTTTGTGTTTGTAACCCCCCTCTTCACCAAGGTAAGAGGAGGTCACTTGTCTTTCGCATCAAACGGAAATAAAAGGATAAATGATGTTATGCACGGTTGAATGGTTGAGCCGAGCCCATTCATGTTGAATCCTTTCCTTTGTGTCACCTTGTGGACAGAGCGGAGAGAGCATCATGGTGGAGGTAGCTGCTGGCCCCTCCGACTCCTCCACTCACGAGAAGGTGCGTGCACTGGCCCCCACGAGAGGGCTCCTCCCGTCCCCCCGAGGGTGTGCACGCGGACCGCCTCAGTGCTGAGTCCGGAAGCATGCCGTTTACAACCCTCACCTGTAGACTGTCTATATAGTTACACGTTAGAAGTAGAAGTGAATGTGTGGGGTGTGTTGCTCAGCTCCCTGTCGCTCTCTCCATCTCTCTCCATCTCTCTCCATCTCTCTCCATCTCTCTATTGTGGTTTACAGCTTCCTATGGTGCTGAAAGTGCCCAGGCTAAACTCCTCCCCCTTGTCGCTATGTGACCGGCCCTTCTCACTCTTGGGCTTCGGGGACATCTTGGTACCAGGTAACACACATGCTCATACTCACACGCACGCACACACACACACACACAGTCTGCTCAAATATGTCAAGTGTTGAATTGTGGTGAACTGTATATCTGAGTAGAGTTAAAGCAGCCAGTTAAGCTCAAATCTTATCTGATACCTGTGAATAATATAACCAGTAACGTGTCTAATAATTCTATTTCTGTGTTTGAACCAGGTCTGCTTGTAGTGTACTGTCACAGGTTTGACATCCTCATGCATTCCTCCCGCATCTACTTCCTGGCCTGCACCATCGGTACATAGTTCCCTGCCTCTCCCCTGCACTCTCCTGTTCTGTTACGTTTCAGAAGGGAACGAGCCATAACGATCTAGGGAGTAGCAACTGTTCTAATAATGACCCCTGACTAATTTCGACCAGGCTTATCAACCATTTCTGATCAATGCAGCGAAGTGTGTCCCCCCTCCAACATTCTGGTTGGTTGAGTCCAGGCCTCTGACCTCTCTCTCTCTCTCTCTCTCTCTCTCTCCTCTCTCCTCTCTCTCTCTCTCTCTCTCTCTCTCTCTCTCTCTCTCTCTCTCTCTCTCTCTCTCTCTCTCTCTCTCTCTCTCTCTCTCTCTCTCCTCTCTCTCTCTCTCTCTCTCTCTTCCAGGGTATGGCATTGGCCTGCTCATCACGTTCGTGGCGCTGGCTCTGATGCAGCAGGGCCAACCCGCCCTCCTGTACCTGGTGCCCTGCACTCTGCTCAGCAGCCTGGCGGTGGCGCTGTGGCGCAGGGAGCTGCCCCTCTTCTGGACGGGGAGTGGCTTTGTGGTGAATACCAGTTTGATATGATGCACCCGTCTCCCTCAACCCCCTGTGGACAAACGGCAATACCCCCCTCTAGTCAATATTAACGCTTTAGAATTTCAAGTTGAGTAAACATAAGCCCGTCCTCCCTCCCTCCCCCTGCCTCTCCGCAGAATAAGAGGTTATACGCCCTATTATTTTCCAACTGGTTCTTTTCTGTTTTGCTGTTCACCTCCCCCTCATCCCCCCCCTCCCCCTCCCCCTCTCTCATTGCACTGTGGGTGTCTAGTCTGGCGGTGAGGGCTCTGCTACTGCCTGTGAATGTCGCTGCAGGTATCTTATCCAGGCTTCACTTAGTCCTGTTCATACTCTTAATATACGTTTCCCAGTTGGTCCTTTTTTTAGGGTACTTTTTTGAAATCTTAAATGATATTCCCCTTTTTCCGACATCTTTTGAAGATGACTCATCAGTTAGAAGTCTTTGTTTATTTATCTTCTGTCAAACTTTGAGCTTTTTCCCCCTGCTTGGAGTTTTTATTTTAGTTTTACTTCCAATATTGTTTGTGTTTTATGTTGTTTTATTGCTTACCCTACAGGGATTCTTCTGGAAGTATATTTGCTCAGTAGAGACTTTTGGGGATTTAAGTGAAATACAGCACACATATTCCTGTTTGAGTTCTACCAACATCAGTATGATTTTTTTTTGACTGGTATGAATAACATACCTTTTCCAAAATGTAGTTTTCTAAACCAACCTTTGAAAACACTTCAGTCACCAATTTGAAAACATTTCTCATATTAGCTGTTCTTTGTCAAATACAGGTGTGGACCTAATAACATAGACTGAAGTATGCATTTACATGATCTATAATCTACTGTTGACAGAAGGATCACTGTAAAGGTTCTGCTGCTTATCCTCTTATCTGTGTATCTTCCTTTCTTGTTTTGTCAATAGACTTTTACTTTCTTCCTTTTGTACTATGGTCCAAACTCACCTTTTTGTTTTTTCAACCTTTCTAGCCTCCCATAGTCCTTGCACCAATCAACTGCACCCAAGCTCCAGCCATAAACCCAAAGGATGATCCCTTGGCCAATCCCGATCCACATGGCCTTGAGGAAACCAATCAGAGCGATGAGGATCCTCCTCCTCCACGCCAGGACACGCCCCCTCCTGAGAAAGAGGCCAGCAAATCAGAATAAGGGACTTCTAGGATACCAATTTCTACATTCATTTCATACGTTTTTTGTTGTTGTTGTTGCTTGATTGAACTCTGTTAGTAATGTAAACTCATTATGAACACTAAAGTGTACTTGGTGTGAAGGGATGGAGAGAAAAAGGACACTTTTTCTCCCAGCTGTCGTATACCCTCGCAGGGGCAGAGTCGGCAGGCTTCGAATGGAAGTCAGGCTAGGTCCAGGTGATCACTGTGTGTACTAACACTCACCCATCTCCCCCCTTCATGTGTTCTTCACTCTCGTGAGTTGGAATGGCACACAACCCATAGAGAAAGATTAAACGGGCCCCAACAACATTTAAGTCCTCTCCGGTTTTACTTCTACGCCAATCCCCTTTTGCAGACTAGACATCGCCGCTTACTGTGAATGAGATGTTCCAGCATTAGATGCCTGACTGGCTATTCTTGCCTTCACTCGCCTCTTTCATTATCCAATCAGGGGTGGTCTGGCCCACCAGCAAGATATCTCCAGTATCATCCCCTTGTGGTGCTGTCACTACATCTGAGTTAGCCAAACGTATCAGATGACTATTGAGTAGGGGTCTGAAGCTAATATTGTATTGAACATCTGGATTTATTTGATTTTATTTAGCATGCTGTGGGTTTGACCCAGTCAGAAACACAGTGTATGGTCAAATATTACACACAGTCGGTGGTTCAGCAGTGAAAATGCTGTTTTCCAGTAGGTTTTGTTATGTCTTAAAAAATTTGGGCCTTTGAGATTGAATGTGTGTGTGTGTGTGTAACTGTCTGAAAACAGTACTGTACTCACTGTGCTGCCGTTTGTAACAATGAGGAGAACAATTGTTTCAATGTTGCTGATATCTCGTAACCAATGGTCGTGGAACTAGGTAGTGAATACTTACTCTACATTTGCACAGTGATTTGTTTTCAAAGTCATGGCGTCAATCGGAGATTGTTGACAGTTGCAACTTCCTTTGATTCAGAATTGATTTGATTCAGTGTTGTCCATCTATATATTATCGTGTAGGGCTTGAAAACACTGGAATTCAATGATGTCATTGTGTATTCCACATGCTTTCTTTGCCTTTTTTCTATTTGTGACCTGAGGATGGGAGCAATAGATCAAGTATATTCTGTAGCTTTGTTCTTTGCTTTTCACCAAGTGATCATGCCTAACCAAGTCAGTAGTCATACGTATATAATCAGTCATATTGGTTGTCAGCACAAGCGTGTACTGAGGAGACACATAGTTATTAGTGGATCCATAGTAACAGCCTGCATAGGTCAGGGGTCAACACCAGCGAAGGGGTTAACAGGATTGGTTGAGACGTCTTGCTGATTCCACTGCTCAAAGGTTTGACAGACAGGATGTTTGATGTCACCAAGCAGTTTTTAAATACCTCAATTGAGGACTAAATATAATAAAGAAACAAAGCATTTGATTTTTGGTGTCTGTTTTAATTTGATATATGTATGTGTATATATCTTTTTTCCAATACCATGAGTAATGGTGTAGGTGAAATTGATGTAGCGTATTTATCAAGCAGTAAGTTACAATATGTTTTTAGCTGTCCTCGAAATGTAGTACACTGCCCGTCCAGTGTTGAAGACAGTGAAGCCAATGCATGGCTGTGTGGTTCTCTCGGCCTGTTATTGGAACACCGTCAGACCGGCCTGCTGTCCAGCAGAGGTTAGGCTTGGATGTCTAAGCTGAATATCCCTTGAAGTTATACATAAACACACCAGCCTTAATGACCATCTCATTCTCCTGGGATACAGATCTATGAAACCCATCTGCTCTGTTTTATACAGGATGTGAGGAACTCTCAGATAAGATCAACGACTATTTTACTTCATACGCTGCACAGAATGGCCCAAGTCTTTTAACAGGCCCATAATCTTGAGTGTGTGTGTGAGAGAGAGACTGACTTAAGGAGAGCTGGAGTGCCGGGCTGTGGTTGGAGCTGTCTGGATGGAGTGTGTGTGAGACTGAGCAGTGATCTGGACTCTCCCTGTCCCCTGCATCAGGAGCAGCAGTCCCCTGCACCCATGCCCGTGGACAGAACTAGACTGACCACAGAAACCTTGCCAGGGATTGGCTGTAGTTTTGGGATGAGCATGAGTATAGGAGGAAGTGCAGAAGCCCTGCATCTCCATAGAATGTGTTAAAGTGACACAACTCGAGTGCCTGGTCCGATCAGTGAGAGACGATTGTTACGAGGACTGGAACGCATTTGACAATCTATAAACGTACGCTCGTTTAGTTTGTGGTTCAGGAAGATACGATTGACATCTGTTATACTTTACATCAGGGCTCTGTCCCTGCAGGCCAGTCAGTCAAGTTCTTCCTTACTAAACAACAGACATTTCTGTATGGAACTTGATTAGGGGATCGTGCTGAAACAAGAAAGGGTTTTCCTCAAACTGTCCATACAAACAACAAAACAACACCAAAATTCAGAATCTATTCTTTTTATTCCAACCATGAGCTATGGATCGGTGACTCAACAGGGTGGCACGGATGGCAACCAAACCTGACTGAAAACATTTCATTTATCTTAACATTATTTACAATCTTGGCTCTAGTCCGTTTCCTATGCTTATCCTGACTGACTCAGTCTTACTGTCAGACCATTTTTCTGTACATTGTTACTTATACTGTAAAAGGCAGCTGCCTGTGGTGAAATTATTCAAACTGAACATTGATTAACAACATCCATGTTTAGTGTTGATACTATGGCAGAAAGTGTTTGACAGCACGAAGAAGTGCACAAAATGCAATGAGATAGTCCACAACAGAAGAGAAACCACAATGAATTGGCATTTAAAATAAGTAATTATTCACATTGTAAAATATAGACAAATATAAAATGCCCATAGTGTCCTCATACCTACAGTAAGAGGTACATTTAGTTCCCTAAATTCAGCATAATTTGATTAAGACATATCGTTAACTGGAAGACCACCCGTACAATTTAAAAGAGCTTCATTTTACACACAATGTGCATGGCACTTCAAATCTGCGCGCAGGCAAACAAGGCAACCACTTTAACATTTGAAAAAGCGTATATTTAAAAAGATTTAAAGACTTAAGAGTGCTGAAGGTTTCGGTCTACTTTGTAAAAGACGACAAAAGCACATAAGGAGAAAAAGGTCTTTGGTACAATGGAACTCTTCAAAATCAACCTATTGCTAGAATTCGGGTTCGACTCATCTTTACAGTCCAATATTAAAGGCTAAAAACAAAGCTTTTCTGTGCTTTCAATCATCACTCACAACATGTTTTCTCACCGCGTTTCATGGTGTTAACGTGCACCGTTTAAAGTGTGTGTACCGACTTAAGTCTTCATACTGTATTCATTCTTTGTCTGCTTCCATTGATCATCCATCTCCTCATTGGGGATGTTGTTCCTGGTTCTGTCGTCGTGTGAGCGGTCTTACAGGAAGACCACTGTCTCCTGGCTGGGCTGGGCGATGTCTTTGGGGAAGGGAGGGGGCTCGGGTGGAGAGTCCAGGCTGCTCCTCTTGTGGACGCTGAAGGACTGAGACGGCTTGACGTTGGCGGGCACCTCAGGGGCTATGAAACAATCTGCCACACGTGCGCAAAAGAGTTATCACAGCTTAATGTTGACACTCTAAAAAGAGATGGTAGAACCACTTTCAGGTTGGTACGGTTTCACGTCTGGACCCTTTTCAGGTCAGAAAGAACCATTTAGGGTTCCGAACAGAACTTGACCAAACTTGGTTCTTCAACAAATGCTCATTGAAATGGTTCCATGTAATGCAGCAATCTTTTCATATTCAATGTACATCGACACCATGCATGGACACTGAGAGGAAGCATATATACATACAAGCTTATGGAATCAGAGGTCCAGGAGTTTTGACAGGCATGCTGTACTGAACCTGCCAACTCCTGGCCCCTGGTCATGTCTTACCAGAATGGCGGATGCTTTTTGGGCTCTCGGTCCTTTTGGCCCGTAGACTTCCACCTTCTTTTACCGTCATCCGGATTGGCAGCACCTGACTCACTTCTATGGTGGCTGGAGGAAGAATGAGACGGCGTCAGAATCTGGCCCCCCAAAAAGACATGACCGTGGATCATAGGATACCACGTCTTTTAACAAGACGGCCTCACTTGAACCCACCGATCACTTCAAAAGACAATAAGACTCCTTCGCCACCTGGAATTTCGACAATCCCCCAAAAGAACTACAAAGCAAGCTCCCAGCATGCCTCTGACCTGCACTGTGCGTGCGCTGGTGAGAGCCTTTGGCCTTGGCGCTCTTCTCCTTGCCCTTGCTGAGGGCCGCCAGCTTGGTGGGGATCTGCTGCTGGACCTGCCCCGGCTTGAAGGCCTGGTTGGTGGTGCTGACCAGGTGGAGGGGCACCTCAGCCTTGACCGGCAGGGGGCTGATGCTCTCCTTGCGGGGAGGCACCTCGGGGGGCACCTCCAGGAAGGCTCCACTGACGGGTATGCTGGGGATGCTAGGCCGGACACGCGTCCTCGTGGGCCGGAGGGAGAGGTTGGCGTCTCGGGGGCCCGCGAGGAGATCTCCCCGGAAGGACTGGTGGCTGGTGAGGTTCTGAGAGACAGAGATACGATACGGTTAGGACACTCAGAAGGAGCTGTGTCATACAAGTGTACAAATGTGTGCCTATATTTGTTTGTAGTACTTTTGAGTTTGAATAGTCAAGAGTGCAAAGCTACTATCTTGTCAAGGACCCAGACTAAATGTTTCAAAGTTATCAATGCTTATTTGCAGCTGGAGAGATTAGATGACAAAGACCGTGACAACGTTCCTCTCCATGGAGGTCTTATCAGACATCAGGAGCACAAAGAGAGATGAAGGATCTTGGTGATACAGAGAACTGAATATCGTCAGTCTACATTCAGCTGTTAACATCTGAGTACATAGTGTTTTCACTTCAATTTTTAAAACCCTCATTGCTCCATCTTTCAGTAAAAAATTCACAGAATTAAAACAATCACGCCACCATAGTCCAGAAAATACCCCACAGGTTCCAGACATGGATCCCTGAACCCCCCGCACCCCCCCCCCCCCCCCCCCCCAGTGTTCCCCCACCTGTGCTGCCGCCTCATAGTTGAAGTGTCCGGGGTTGGAGATGGTGTTGTGCTTCTTCAGCTTCTTCTGCATCTCCAGCCGCTCCCTCTCCTTCTCCACGGCCCTCGTCGACTCCCTCAGCCTCTCCAGGTCATGCTGGTACGCCTCCCGCTGCCTCTCAAGCTCCGCCCTCTCCTCCGCCAGCAGCTCGGCCCGCCGCTGGCTCTCCTCCTCCCGCAGGCGGAGCTGGGCCTCGTCCTCCTCCGCCTGCAGCCGCTGGCGCTCCGCCTCGCGCTCCCAGCGCGCCTGCTCCTGCCGCTGCTGCGCCTGCAGCTTGTGGAAGCTGGCCAGCTCCTCGCGCTGCTTCTCCAGGTTCCTCTGCTTCTCCTGCTCCAGGAGCACGCTGCCGCGCTGGCGGGCTGGGCGCTCGCGCTCCGACGACAGCAGGGCCATGTGGCTGTCCTGCTGGGAGACGATGGCCTGCAAAGGGGGGTGCGGGGGGGGGGAGCGTGAGCGCGCTGTGTGAAGTAGGCGTGTGTAGAAGTTGGGGGGTGATTGGACTGGTGGGAGCTGTGAGGTGGCTCACCTGCAGGCTGTACAGCCTCTGGGAGAGCTTCAGCACTCTGTCGAAGAACTAGAGACGGACAGAAAATGAGAGCGAAAAACTGAAAATACACTGCATTTAAACCCGCAAGTTCAATATTCAGCTTAACCCTAAATAATGTGGGCTGTATGTTCCAGCTATAATACGTTCTAACGCAACACTATTAATATGACTTGGCTTTGGGCTCACCACCCTAGAAAAAGCCATTTAAATGACAGTGTTTATGGGTCATCCAGGATTAGTTACCTCAGCCTCGGGGAAGACACTGGAGCAGGCAGGGTCCCAGAAGGATGTAGTTTCATCAGCCTTGAGACACAGAAGAACACACAGGTTCAGGACTACAACTCCCAGTGACCCTCTCACTTTTGCCTACCAGGGAGTCTACTCCAGCTCACCGACAGTTCAACGCTCTCCGAGGGGTCGGGGTTCTGAAGCTGGGGGTCGGAGGTCAAACACAGAACTCCCTCCACGGGGCTGCCCTCGTCGCTGGCAGGCCTCTCACCCACACTGCCATCTGGGAAGACACGCATCGGGACAGCCAATGAGGAAATGGCATGCAGAAATACCCAATTACAAAGTACACCAACATAATACAGACTTGTAAACCCCACTAACATTTCCACGACAACTGTAACTTGGGTGTAAGATGCTTCGAAAGAAAAGAGATAGTATTTAGAGTATACTGAGTAGAGAAGAGAGAGAAGGATTGGTGTGGTATGAGGGGTTGACAATAAAACGCCGTACTCTTGACTGGTGTGTTGGAGGACTTGCAGTCGAAGCCCCCGAAGGTGTCAGCCCTCCTGACCCCCCCCATGTCCTGGCTCTCCTCCCTGGGAGGGGAGGGCATCCTCCAGGTGGACAACAGAAGATTCTGGAGGATCTCCACTGAGAATACACATTATATATATATATATATAGATACACACAATATACCAATGCCACAGTCAACAATGTCCCAAGGCATTTCTTTTTTTTACCATCTGTATTTAATTGATATCGATTATTCCCCTGTGGGACCGAAATGTCATTTATAAATTCGAATTCTCAAAGCACATATTGTTCTTGAGCTGGTATTCTTGTCCTGTGGTCCAGATGCTAAACTAAGAGCCTTGTTGCGTGTGCCCTCCCCTACCGTCGGTGATGGCTCCCCGGAGCAGCTGCTCCCCCTGCTGGAGGTCGGAGGCGTGGCCCGTCAGCAGCAGGCGGGAGTGGGAGGTGGCGTCCTCCACGCCCGGCACCAGCTCGGCAAACTCGGTGAAGATCTGCAGCTTTTCCGCCAGGCTCAGGACGACCTGGGCATCCTTCTCCAACAGGCGCTCTGAGAAGAAACGGGGTCAATCCAGCTGCCATTCAAATGGTACGATGCTGACACAGAACGAATCGCAGCGAATCCTTAAACAAAAAAATCTGAAAAGAGTTTGCCTCCTCCTTGATGGGGGGGAAATGTGTTGACGGGCCTCGCGTCTGTCTCTCACCCTGGAAGTCTTTCAGTCTGGAAACTCTGGCTGCCTCCTCCTGCTCACTGCACAGCTCCTCCTCCCCCTCTGGACAACTAGAACACACACAGGCCACCAATCCCATAGACAATCTCCTTTTACATATTGTGGTCAATGGTCTGCAAGCCAGACAGAATCCTCCCCAGTGCCCCGGGTAAATATTAGGACAGTGAAGCAATTCATGTTGTAGTGCAGTACTCTGGCTTTGAATGAATGACTATGGTGGATGAAATGCAAACAGTTAGCTTTAGGGCAAGGACATTTTGGTCTGTATTAGAGCCAGAACAATTAAAAACATTCATACCAATACTTACAAAAGGCACCATACATGGTCAGTGTTTTTGTTTTGTCCTCGACCTCCCCGTGTCCCCCTCCCTCCCTCCCTCCCTCCCCCCTCCCTCCCCCTCCCCCTCCCTCCCCCTCCCTCCCTCCCCCTCCCTCCCTCCCTCCCCCCCTCCCCCCTCCCCCCTCCTCCCTCCTCCCTCCCTCCCCCTCTCTCCCCCCCCCCCCCCCTCTCCTACCTGTCCACGGCACCCCGTATGAGGGTCATCCAGGTTTCACACTCCTGTTTGGAGCCCGCGTAGATCTCGTACATCTCCGGCATGCTGGACGTGGCGCAGATGAGGAACATGCCGCGGCCCTCCAGAGCCATCTCCCTGACGATGAGCCTCTGGAGGGACACCACCGACGGCTTGTTGTCCTGAGGGGACGCCAAGCGCAGCTACATCAGCATGTTCGCCAATCAGGCCATCCAATAACATGGTCACAGACAATGGCGCTTTTCCGATTCTCGACGGGAGTCGTGCGAGACTCACCAGGATGGCGAACGTCAGCTTCTGGTCCTTGTCTTGTAACATCAGGAGCACGTCTGACAGCAGCACAACATGGATGTCTGAGGAGACGAGACGGTTACGTCAGCGACACCTCCAGCCAGCCTCCAGAGCACACATTCACCACAGGCCATCTCTCTAGCCAGCCTCCAGAGCACACATTCACCTCAGGCCATCTCTCTAGCCAGCCTCCAGAGCACACATTCACCTCAGGCCATCTCTCTAGCCAGCCTCCAGAGCACACATTCACCACAGGCCATCTCTCTAGCCAGCCTCCAGAGCACACATTCACCTCAGGCCATCTCTCTAGCCAGCCTCCAGAGCACACATTCACCTCAGGCCATCTCTCTAGCCAGCCTCCAGAGCACACATTCACCTCAGGCCCCCCCCACAATACTGATGGACCACTTAAAAAAACACTTATTATTTCCATATGGTTCAGAGTACAGCAGAGACCTGTCTTGCACCATCCGGTACAGAGTTCACTCCAGATATCTGATGGGGCAGGAGTGGCACCTGGCCCCGCTGGGCTCACCTTTCTGTCGGCCGGAGGGTGCCTTCCAGGTGAGCGGCCCCTCGTGGAGGAGCGTGCGGCGGGCGACGTCCTCGCGGCGGAAGGCCCTGCCGTCCTTCGTCCGGCCCTGGGGCTTGGGCTCCAGCCGGGACGCTATCTCCCTCAGCCGGGCCGCCGTCTCGTACTCGTGGACCTGGGAGTCCACCTGGGAGATGGTGTGCTTGATGAGGCCCAGGGCCTGCACAAGAGAGTCATGCTCCTCCGTGTCTGCTGCCGCGAGCGTGTGGAGAGGAAGTGGACAAGAACAACTGTAATCATCCGCTTCGTTAGACACAGTATATCTGATATCGTATACAGAGACATATATTCAGAGATAGCATATTCCATACAGTGGACTGAAGAGGTCTGCAGGACACTAAGGTATAGTATACCTGCTATAACTAACCTGTACACAGTGTTGTCTAATATGGTAAGCATACAGTACTGTCCACTTGCCAAGGCCCCCTTCCTCCCAGCTGCATCCGCTTACCACTACTTTTATATCGTGGGAATCCTTGTGGGTATACAATGTGAGCCTGTGTATGGCGCGGACCACACCACTGTCTTTATGGTATTAGAGGGGAAGGTGGGGTGAATGCTTGGCTGGATGGTTACCTTCAGTGTACTGAATGATGCGTTCCACCAAAACTGGGTACTTTGTAATTCGCTGTGTCACTAACAGAATGCACTCTGGGATCCCTCGCCGCTGTACGATGGGCAACTGACCGATTTTCTACACAAATGTGAAAAACAAATAACCCCTCCGGTCAATAATGTGACTTTACTGACATTTCCTCGAGCGCTGTTGCTGAAACGCTCTCGAAAAAAAATCGCTTCCGCAGACTCACCCGTATCAAGTTCTGGAACTTCTTGTTGTTCTGGAGCTGCTCTTTGTAGAGGCTGATGGCGTCGTTGTGGTGACCGCAGAACACACCGTAGCTGTCCCTCATCCTCTCCCCCTGCTCACCTGAGAACTACACAAAGAGGACGTCACACATTTACATGACATTTACATGTAGTCATTTAGCAGACGCTTTTATCCAAAGCGACTTACAAAAGAGAGTCACACAAACGGTTTCCCTTCAAACGCACGCCCAACTACATTTACATTTAGTCATTTAGCAGACGCTCTTATCCAGAGCGACTTACAGTAAGTACAGGGACATTCCCCCCGAGGCAAGTAGGGTGAAGTGCCTTGCCCAAGGACACAACGTCAGTTGGCATGACCGGGAATCGAACTGGCAACCTTCGGATTACTAGCCCGATTCCCTCACCGCTCAGCCACCTGACTCAGCCACCTGACTCCCCCAACTACAGACGTCCTCCCCCGGGAACCCCCCAGCCTGTCCACTCAAATGAACAGACTTTCAGTACAGGATGTTTGAAAGCTTGTAGGTCACATCTGCAAAGTATGCTGGTTAATACATTGTGCACAGTGTGACAGACTCCTTGCTGGTCCTGCTGAAGCAACTGAGGCAGGTTTGGCTGGTGAGGGGTTTGGGAAGAGTATTCTAAAGGGCGCTTTGTTTCCTGATATCGTGGTTTAGCAGTGAAAGAGACGCGGAGGGGAAGTGAAGTGTTCCTCGTCAGTGATACAGCAGCATTTCTCCCTCAGGGAGGGAAGGTCCCTCCCTCCGATCATACCAACCATTCTTGAGGACACCTGAAATGTTGTTGACGGCTCAGCATGGAGAGAGAAAAAGAAGAAAGAGAAAGAGAAAGAAAGAAACTCAAGATAGATGAGAGTTAATAACAGAAAGTGAAGGTCGAGAGAGAAGAGAAGAAAGGGGAGGAAAAATAAACCGGGTTAGGAGGAGGCAGCAAAACCCAGAACGAATCAAAGAATGGGAAGCAGAACCAAAAGGGAGAGAATGCAAAACGACGACCGTTCCCCCAAACACCTCCATAACCAGGAGCCCACACCTCCCCCCCTCCCTCTCCCCTCCCCTCCCCGGGTTACCTGAGCGATGAGGATATCCCCCAGGTGGGAGATGCGGTAGTTGACGGAGCTGTGGGGCTCCAGAGCCTGCAGCCTGCAGTGCTTGAGGTGATCCAGCAGCGCCTGGTGGAGCTGCAGCAGGGTGTGCACGGCGGGGAACAGGCGCTCCAGCTTGGCTTCCTCCATCTGCAGGGCCCCCTGCAGCTCGTGCAGGTACACCCGCAGCAGCAGCTTGAGCGTGCGCACGTGGTGGAGCTCCGTCACGATCAGCTCTGAAGGGCACGACACACGACACGCACGGTGACCATCGCTGGCATTTACACCTCCCGGTCCACCAATCACACGTCAAACGGCTACCTTTTCCGTTCTGCGGCACGAGTGTGTTCGTTTCCCCACTGTGGTCAAACCTGTCAGAACTGTGGTCAGCAGACAGCGGTCTGACCTTACATTCCTCCCCCCCCCCCCCCCCCCCTCCCATGGGCTGCCCCTCAGGCGGGGCCCCACCCACCGTAGATGACGTCCTGTCTCTTGACCTCCTCCTTGCCGAGGCTCTTGAGGTACGGCTGCTCCACCGCCACGCTCCAGGACTCCTCCTCCAGGTCCTGGGCGTCGGCCTCCAGCTCACTTTGCAGGGCCACATAGTGGGCATCTGCGGGGTCGGAACATGGCATGGTGCTCACAAGCTCTACAGCAAGCTCTACAGATCAACAGGTTTCATGTGTGTGTGTGTTGTCATGGAGTAGAATAGTAGAACGTTCTAATAGGAGTGGTGGTCGTAAAATAATAATAGTAATGAGAATAATGGTAAAGTGGTTGATTTGGAGGGTCAGAATTCCCTGTTTCAACTCTGAGAGAGAGAGAGAGAGAGAGAGAGAGAGAGAGAGAGAGAGAGAGAGAGAGAGAGAGAGAGAGAGAGAGAGAGAGAGGAGAGAGAGGGAGAGAGAGGGAGAGAGAGGGAGGGAGGGAGGGAGAGGGAGAGAGAGGGAGGGAGAGAGAGGGAGAGAGAGGGAGGGAGAGAGAGAGAGGCCTGCTGAGCGGAGCCTAACAGCGCTCACACTCCCAGTCAGATGTCTGCTGGCTGGAACTCTGAGGGAGCCTGTCAACACGACCTCATCCTGCAGGCACTGTCTGACCTTCTGGGTTGATGGAGTCCGCCGCGACGGCAGGGGCCGGGGAAACGGCGGCTTCTTCGGCGAACAGCTTGGCCCTCGGGCCGTCGAGCTCTTCCATCGGCACGGGGCGGGATCTGGGAAGAGGGGGACTCGACTTGAGTACACGAGTAACACCGTCGGATTTGCTTGCTGTCGCTATGCGCACTCGGGGATACCAACGCCTACTTGAAGCTGGTGTGGAGAGTGGAGGTGTCGAGCTCTGGGCTGGGTCGTGCAGACATGACGGTCATGCCGGGGCTGAGGGGGGTGTTGAGGAGGCCATGGGGAGGCTGGGGGACTACGGCTGTCCCCTGGACAAGACACAGAGAGAGAGCGACAGAAAGGGGAGTAAGAGAGACATCAACACAAAGGACTGGGATTGGGTAGTGACGATTAGCTACCTAGAAATAGAAACCTACCTCGTGAAATGGTCCCTCAGTTACTGCTGACTCATTTCCATCAATCAAACCCTAAATAAGACCTGCATGGGAAAGGATCAGAGAATGAATGTTGTGTTCGTGACAGTCTGTTGCAACTCCAAAACAGATGTTGCCCTGTGGAGTCGCAAACTGGTTTGGCAGACAGCTCATCTCAAGTCAGACCAGCTCAGAAGCACATAGCCAAGAGAGAAAATAAACATTAGGCTTAAAACACACAGACCGGAACATATGCTAGGATGGATCAGCAAAATCCTGGAAAAAAACTATCCCTTTATCTCCATTCATTCAAAAAGGGACACACTTGGACAATATGTCGCACAGTACAGTAGCTAAGATCATGCTTGGGTTGCTTGATGCCTCTTATCTCACCTGTGCACTCAGATACATATCTGAGCTGGGCGAGGCAGCAGGTTGGGGGACAAACCCCCTTTTAGAGTTCAGTCCCAAGTCAACATCCATCAATAAGGATATCCCTTAATTGTAGCAATAATGGATGTAGCTAGATAGATTTTCGCTGTTGAGCAATTGATATATCAGTCAAGTGTTTAGAAAGCGTAAAGACAGAAAAAGGTTTTCAAGCTGGAACACTAATGCTGAGTTCTACTGACCCAGAGCTAAATAGCCTATTGATGGCAATCTCAGCCAAGAAGCAAAACTGTGTCCCAGATAAAGCAAACAGGCCAATGTCACCTATTTATTGAATGTGTGTGTGTGTGTGTGTGTGTGTGTGTGTGTGAGAATGTGCCCTACCCTCAACTGTAAATCGTCAGTAGAAATAGCTTACAGATTGAACATGTTCCAATACTTATGCTTGGAGAATGCTTGTCTTATTCAACGTAAACAAATCAGTCCAATAACTGCAGTGTGATCAAAATCAAACATACTCCAAAAGCTTAAGAAATAGGCTAAGGTTAGCACTTATTTGGTCGATACAGTCCAAGTCATGGCAATTGGAGAAACCAACATACCCTTATATGAAGGCTCTTCTCAGAACTTCCTATTGAAGGAAATACAGAAGTATTTTCAGATCCATTCATATAATTGACAACTGGGAGAGGATAAAAAGTTGTATTTTCTATATGAATGTGTTCTTGGCAAGAGGATGTGTCTGGAGTAAACTGCCAGGTTGTCAGGGTGATGTGAGCAAGGCCAGTGGGGTTGAAATCAGGGAGTCTGGTAACATGAGAATGTGAAAGGAAAGAGCAGCACTAGTTGAATGACAAAACACACACATTGTGGTTGGTAACACACCTAACTTGCTTACTACAGCCTCAAGCAAACCTGCTATGTACACAATGTTTATTTCTGCTGTACAAGAGAGGACATATGAATGATACGGTCTGGCACCCAGCAAACTAAAGCTCACACCCGCACCACAAATGAAAAAACGAAATCTAGGCTATGGACTATGAAACCTATTTAACAAAGCCAACAGGCTAGCCTTGGCAACGTTTCCATGTAATAGGCCTACATGTTTGTTGGGTATAGCAACTTTTATGAGGCAACACTGTCTTATGTTTAGCCATTTTTTTGTGATTTGGGCTCCACCCCTCCCATTTTGTTAGCCACACCTCTACCCAGTCATCTGACTAGCATGAAATACAGGTCAGTCCCTTTACTAGTCAAAACAAGACCAGCAAGTCTGCCAAGTATCCCAGATTTAAAGAAAAAAAAGAACAGTTTTGCTAAGTTCAACTGTGTCTTAATAATAACTAATGAAGTTTACCTTTACTAGCCTTGTGAACATTTTTACTCTACAGTACAGTGGGACAGTATCAGTTTTATGAAGTAGGCCTGACTATTTAGTCTAGTGCTGCACGGAAACAAATGGTTAATTAACATGTCACTATTTACTTTCTCAGTAACAGTAACAGAAACGAATTGCCTACACACAGGACTGTTATCTCAAGTTAATGGGTTTCCTTAAATGTTGGTTCAGTTGTTTGGTATTCAAACAACCTCCCATTCCAATGAGTTCATTGCTGCTACATCATCATGACCACTACATTCTCAACATGCTGGCTGCAGCCTTGACAGTTTACATATTAACAAAATCTAAATCTATGAATTGGAAGTGTGTGTGCGCAAGTGAAACCTTATGAAGAACGTAAATCCTTGAGGGCATAGAGGAATTATGTGAGGTGTGTGTAATGCAGTGTAAGGCCAGGCACAGCTCGGCCTAATTATAATCATGAACCATGTGACCTACCATCAGGGGGTTCTGGACAGGAAAATGCAACTGGCACTTTAATGACTGGTCTGCCCCCGGCTTTTTTCCTCTCACTTTAGCATCAAGTGCATCAGATTTAGTAGAACGATGCCGCACATAGAACATGGCCCGTCTAGTTCTACTCATGTAGCCTCAAACCCGTACACATCAGCATCCACCACCTTGTTCAACTGTACAGTGCGCTGAGGGCAAAGTACGACATGAGACATGGGTGATACTGAAACATGTTTCAATCGTTTGTGTCTAATTAGATCATCATCATCATCATCATCATCATCATCATCCACATGATGAACGGAAGGTACATTTTACCACATTAAATCCCAATAAGGAACACCTGATAAAGGGAAATTGCCAGACGTGACCGGAAATAACAGGTGCATGTTTACCTAGGGTCTGATGGCTTCATATGGAAAAGGAATAGACTATAGATGCTGTAAAGCATATCAGCCCGTCACCGAAGACAACTTTCAGTCTTCGAACTGTTGACCTTGAAAAACACACGTTGTTTGTAGAACAGTTTAGCATAAGCTAATTCAGTGGATAACTTTTTTTCCAGGCGTACTGCTTGGAGATCAAAACACTAGCTTAGCTAGCCAACCAGCCCCTGCAAGATACACAAGTGCTGTCCTACATGTTTCGTCGATAAACATTTAAAAAAAAAAAATGAAATCTTTTAGTTTCTAATAGATATTTCCTTGAAAAAATCAACATGTCTAAATACAATGAAATCCCTCATGTCAAAAGAATTGTCAAGTCTTGTAGCCTACCTTAAAAATCGAAATAATCCCGGCGCGATGGGTAAAGAAATATAAAAGTGTAACTTTGCATCAAATGCGTAGGTCCAGAAAAAGTGATAAGTGTAATGGCTAGGCTACAAAGTGCCCTGTGATGTTTCTGGCGAACAAGTGCACAGACAGACAAAAATGAAGTGAGGAAATTCCAACCCTGGATGAGTGTTTCCTTCCCTCTCAAAGCATTATGGGAATCGTTTTTCGTAAAACGGTTGAATGCAGGACATTCCGCGAAGTTAATTCCACAAGACCTGCTATTTAAAGAGACATTTCGCACAATAAAATGTTAACAACTTTTTCATAAATTACAGGAAAATCTTCATTTTACCATCCCAGTTTAAAATTGGCCACGAATGATATACTTTAAACAACTGCAAACACAAATCCGTGATCCCAAAATTCTATGGGGAGCCTCATACGTCACCATATAGTTAGCTTCCGACAGTGACCATGGAAACCAAATAAAATACAAGTTGTTTGTTCATTGCTTCAATCACAAACAATTTACCGCTACAATAGGAGCAATGTCAGAGTAGTATAAGGTAAGACATTTAATTTATTTTAAAATTATTTTATTCTAGACAACTAGCCTACTTATTTGTAAAAAATTAAAACAAGCTCTGAAAATTTTAGCTTTTTACTATCTAGCTTTATTGATAAGTTAACAAATAAATATATACATGTCTATTCAAACACCATATCTTCTAATAGTTTTTCCCTAAACAAAGTGTATATGTTTTGAAGATGACTGGCGTATGCAGGGAAAGAAAAACAGACATGAAGCCTGAGCAGAGGGAAACCTTTGCAAAGATGGTTGAGCACACACTAAAGAGAGACTCTGGGAAGGTGTGGGTGGACTCTTTGAACTCAGCAACCGGCGACGTTGCAATACAGAGAGGTAAGAGTAAAGTATCAATTGGGCTCAAAGCAGAGCATGGCTGTGGGGATAGGAGCCCTCGCTCCATTTGCAAGGTTAGGGACCCTGAGCCTGCTAGAGTCACCATCCTGAGGAGAGGCAAGGCACCACTGAAGACCGAAGTCATGAACAGAGGCAGCGATCGACTCTCAGGAAGCAATGAGCCAATTGTTACCATTCGCCTGCCTGGAGGCGGGTCAGCAGAGCCAGGCCGAGCCCCTCTTGGAGGGGGCAGGGTTCCACCTAAGAGGAGGGAGGAGTGGATCCCCTACACCTCCTCAACCTCGAACCCTGCTCCTCCCCTTCCCAATGGGAGTAAGGGGAAAAGTCAGGGGAAGGAACCCACTAAGAAGAAAGGTTCAAAGGGACGTCAGAAGGGCCAGGGTGGGTCCAAGCTCCGGTGCCCTCCTCCGACCCTGACAGGGAAGAAACAAATACAGGAAAGGGACCCACGCTGGTATAGTAGCTCACCCCTACCAGACCAGGGCGCCATGCCATTCCGTCGTAAGAGGAGTGTGAACTTGGAGGCCGGCGTGTCCTGGGCGGATGACGAGTACTGGGTGAGCTGGAACGGCTGGGACGAGGTCATCCAGTGGGGGGATGAGGAGATGAAGAGGAAGCAGAAGAACCAGGGTGGACAGAGAGAAGGCAGCCGAGAGACGCACAGAAAGAAGAGTTGTTACCTAAGTAGTCCTTTATCAGATTCTATTGGAAAATCACATTTGAGAAATCTGTGAAATAAACGTGTTGCTATATGTTCACATTTCTGTTCCAATTGTTTGTATCAAATGTTTTCTGAATCCTTGAAAAATCCGTTGAATCTGTCTTGTCTCGGCGTTAACCCAATGACCCAGTGAGCCATCAAGATCTGCCTTTATGAGCACAGTTAGGATACAAGAAATAGGCTATTGGGAGAAAATAAAAGACAGAGGCCATGGTCATGTCAGGGCTGTGAGTGTAACTAGCACTGGAGAACTTGATAGACACAATGTGCTGCTGGACTCGAGCTGTCACATGACATTTGGAATGTGTTTACTCACTTAATAGGTCAACTACGTGTGTAAAAAAAAAAAGGTCAGCATCAATCATGCAAAACATACAAAACTGAGATCCTGTGACAAGCTGTATCTAGACACGTGATCAACATGTCAACCTTGAGGAGTTTTACGCAAAATAACTTGTATGTGGAGATTTTGTGCGGATAGGCATTGCACTGGGGAGTCCAGTTTGAGTAATGATCAGTATTCAACACTGACCTCATGTGGTAATGGGAACACATTGCAGGAAAATAAGCAGCATGTTTGAACTGTTGGAGATGGTTCCATAGAGACAAACCTTTTCCATAAAGATATTGGGAGGAAATCATCTGAGGAATATTGGAGCTGTACTTTTTTTAACCTTTTGCTAAGATACCAGTCCATGGTGTTATGACCAAATAACACCAGCTACAATAAAGGCTCCATAAATCTAACAGATGTTTAAATCATTTCACACATATTACACACAGCTTAGCTGGTATCTTCATGACACAGCATCACACAAATAAGTATTTAGAACAAGTGCCTTTTGTAAGGAGCATGATGTGAGGAAAGAGAAGAGAAATGTTTCAGTCTCTAGTCATGAATGCACCTTGCTGCTTTATTTACAGCAGATTTTTTATTTGATCTTGATATTCAAGGGCAGACATCTGAAGCCATAGACGCCATTACTCCTGCTTTCCGTGCATCTGATAGAAAATAAAGACCAAGTGCTGTTGGTTGATCAAAAAGTCAAAAATGATAATTAGTATGATTTCTGAATTAGAGAACAAAATAAACATAAGACTAACATGTAAAAACATTCTACGACCGGAAATACCTCATGAATGACAACATATCGTCTATGTACAAAAACATCAATAATATATTTATATATATTTATATCTTCTATACCCACTAAAATATACCAAAGAAGCAGCTATTGGTCAATTGGAGGAACTCGTTTGTCAAATGTTTTTTGTTTTTTTGTTTTTTTCTTGAAACCATTTAAATATCCTTCAGCTGTAAATGTGAAAACTCAAAAAAGAAAATGAGAAAAGTAAATAAATTAATAATATAACCCAAAAGATATATCTGTTCATTTGTGTGTGTGTGATGTTTGGAATACTGCAGGGTGTGGAGTCTTAAACTAGCTTCTCCAGTAGATAAGAGTTTGTTCGACGATGGACATCCTTGAACCATTTGACAGTTCCCAAGGCCATTAAAACATCAGTGACTGGTTTTTGACGACACATTAAGTACAACAATTCAGACACACTTCCATGACGAGGATGTAGGCCACAGACAGAGAAGAGCACTTTTAACCAGACAACCCAGGGAGAAAAACCCATTCATACTGTACATAGCAAGGGATAAGGGTGGGGGGGGGCGACGGGCGACTGTCTTTGAGTCATGGGTTTAGCAGCCTTCTGGTTGTCAAAGAGTTTATTTCACAGTTGTATCCATCCATCCGCCCAGTCTTGCAAACTTGGCAATATATAAAAACGACAAAAAAAAAAACTAACAAAACAAAACCCAATCATGGACTAGAAAGAGGAGCGAGAGCTTGGTCTTAGTCCTGTCCTGAGTGGACGTACTGTAGTGTGTGTGTATGTGGCATCTTGAGAAGAAGAAAAAAAACATCCTGAGATATGCTTCGAGGGACCTCTGAAGAGAGTGATAAAAGTGACATCTGTATAAAAATGACAGAACGAAACAAAAATATATATATTTATATCTATGCATCTGTGTGTGGGGGCGGGGGAAGGGATGAAAGGGTATGTTAGGAGGGGCTGGAGCGGGGGAGGGCTAGTATTCGTCCGTTCGTTTTCCCGCCGTTCATGTGCGTGTAGGGGATGTGCTCCTCGTAGCTGGCCCGCAGGCCCACCGAGGAGCCCGCCTCGTCGTGGTCCGAGCCCTCCTCCCCCCGGTGGGAGTAGGAGCACGGGTCCAGTGGGATGCTCTCCATGTTCTCCAGGTCCAGGTCAAAGTCCTCCGTCTCGGGCGGCTTGTTCTCCTCGCTGTAGTAGAAGGACACCTCCTGGAAGGACGGGTGCAGGTCCTCCCGGAGCATCTCGATGATCTCCTGGAACATGGGCCGCATCTTGGGGTTGTACTGCCAGCACATCTGCATCAGGTTGTGTCTGGGGGAGGAGGAAGGGATGTCATTGAATTGATGTCATTGTAGGAATTTTGATTATTATTTAATGTTTTGAAAATAATACTTGAGGGGATGTCATTGAATTGATGTCATTGTAGGAATTTCGATTATTATTACTTAATGTTTTTAAAATAATACTTGTTCTACGTTTTCTGCTTTCCACTGAGCTAAGGAAGCTCACAGCTCTCACCCTCTCGTCTGTTTACAAAAGTGTCTGTTTCTTATTGCTTGACAATGACTTGCATGCAATCCAACCAATCCATCTGGATTGCACATTCTGAGTGAGCAAAGTAGCGCTGGGAACCTAAACGGCGTATCTCTGACCGTCGCTGGCAAACCTTAAGAGATTGTTGTCCGCGAGTGCCCCCACGCCGCAGTTACAAAAACGAGTTTACAGTCTACTTACAGTCTGTCTGCACAGTTGTCGGGGCGATCCAGGTAACCGCCATCCATGACAAACTTCAGCACCTGCTCGTTGGACAGGCCCTGGTATGGCTGCTCTGCCAAGGTGCTAATCTCCCATAACACCACCCCGAACGACCTGTGGCACCGCAAGTGACAAAAAAAAACAAACACGGCACACACACACAGGGTTTGAGAGGACACAGGAGGACGGTCAATGAGATCATCTTTACCTGTGGGATAAGCCCTTCCGTCTTAGAAAGTAGAGGTTGTTTAAGGTAAAAAAGGAAAACCTCTTTGGCTTAAGGGTTGGCTTTCTTGTCGTGTCCAGCTTATCACACAACCCAAACACACACTCACACACACACTCACCAGCAGTCTGAGTGGGCGGTGAACACGCCGTCCTTGAGGGACTCGGGCGCCATCCATCTGACAGGGAGGAGGCCCTTTCCTCCTTTCCTGTAGTAATCCGTCTCATAGATGTCCCGCGTCATGCCGAAGTCTAAGACACACACACACGCACACACAGGAGATGGCTGATTAGTAACTAGCACACTGTGGGGTAGGACACTAGTATCTGGTCATGAACCAGCTGTCTTTGACTCATCGTGGAACTTGGCGTTCAGAGGGGGCGTTCAGAGGGGGCGTACCTCCTATCTTGACAGTGAGGTCTTGCGCCACCATGCAGTTCCTGGCCGCCAGGTCTCTGTGGACAAACTTCTTGGCGTTGAGGTAGGCCATCCCGTCCGCGATCTCCGCCGCCATCTGGATCATCTCCTTTAGCGTGGGCGGGGGGCGGCCCGGGTTGTTCTGGAACACGGGACAGCTGTCAGACACTGTCTCCCTTCACACCCAAAAGTCGTTTACTCTACTGGCGTTCAGCCGGTTTAGAAACGGGGCGCTCTTTAGTTGGCTTTAGATCACAGCGCTCGTTTTCATTCGTGCAAGATCATACAAATCCTGCTGTGCACCTCTCGACCCAGTGGAGCGGTTACCTCAGAGTCGGGCCGGAGACAGCGCAGGTAGCTCTTCAGGTCGCCGTGGGTCATCAACTCCATGACGACCAACGTGGGCTGGCCCTTCGACACCACGCCCATAAGTCTCACCTGGGAGGAAGGATGTGACCAAATATGGTTATCAAGACAGACATAAAACACAGTGTGGTGTATCTGTATACTCTGGTCCGTACCAGATGAAGCAGGTTACCTTTGTTGTTCAAGTGAACAAACAACAAGAAAATAGGGCGGTGATACAATGGCCGTGGGAAATTTAAAGTAACTGTAAATATATATACCCCCTCGGCATTGTAGGATCAGCCCATTAGTGTCCTCATTGATGTGGACTAGCACAAACACACACACAGACGGACAGAAGTACACACACAATTCAAACAGGGCTTGTGCAGGATTCCTGACCAAGGGCATGCATGGACATGTACATCATGAAATATATGGCTGGAGCCCCATTTGTTGTTATAGCGACATCCCTTCTCAGCAGGGCACGTCCTCGCACCTCCGAATACCATCTATTCCGAGCCCCACAAAGCCACGCATGGCATCATTCCTGTCTTGCGACAGCTCCACTGGCTCCCGGTTCAGTTCCGTATACAATTCAAAATCCTCCTGTTTACATTCAATCCTCTTCCTCCATACACCTGTCTGTCCCCTCTGCCCGTCTCACCACCATGGGGAGTAGAGCATTCAGCCGCTCTGCTCCCCGTTTCTGGAATTCACAACCACCCCAACTCAGAGATACTGATTCATTCCCCCATTTCAAATCGGAACTCAAAACCCATCTGTTTAAAACTGCATATTCCATTTAATGTCAATTACTCTGCCTTCTTCTGTTGTTTTTAATGTTGTTGTATTCTTTATTTTGATGTTTTTAAATGGATTTTGTATCCTGTGCGGTGTCCTTGAGTGCCGAGAAAGGCGACTTTAAATAAAATGTTTTATTATTATTATTATCCTATGATGGCCTTCTTTCACTTCCCCAGATCTTTTGATTCTCAAGGACAAAAGCAAAGTCTAACCTCCTCCAACTGTCTCCTTCCTGAAGGCTGTGTGTACTTTCTTTACCGGAACACCGGTGGCAAACAGGACACTTATGACGATGATCCGAGGACTGTTATTGGTTCTTGAAGTCCCCCTGCAGATATAGCACTCTATTGCTATTTGTATATCTGCTCTTTCACAGATCCGGAATTTTCTGGATCCGTGAATATAAAAAAATGCAAATATGACAGGCCTAATGCATCTAGCTACCTACACAACATTGCAGAGTCCTCTAATACAGGCGCAGCTCTTCCTGAACAATCGGATGAACCCAGAACCTGTTTTGCTTCCTGCATGACTGTTCTCTTTTTACTTCAGGTGTTAGGTACGTGTGTTTTACAGCGCTGCGCAGCCCTGGTGGGCGGGGCGGCTGCTGTGTCCAGCTCCTCCCGTGCAGGTGTCCTTACCACATGGTGACACGTGAAGGCCTTCATGACCGAGGCCTCGTTGAGGAACTCGATCCGCTCGCGCAGGCTGGCCGACTCGTTGACCGTCTTCACCGCCACGTGCGACTCGCCCTCGCCCTTGACGATGTCCTTGGCGATGCCTTCGTACACCATGCCGAACGAGCCCTGGCCCAGCTCACGCAGGATGTTGATCTTGTCTCTCGGTACCTCCCAGTCGTCAGGCTCGTACACTGCAGAACACACACACACACCATGTCAGCATGTCCGTTTAGCGGTCACGATCAGTCGCGATGTATAACGTTGTATCGCTCTGCAGTATATGGTGGTTATTATTCTGATGTACGGGGATTTATTCATTGACGCTTTCATCCAAAGCGACCCTACACGGTGTAGGGTCGCTTTCTTCTGAACTTGCGACTGCTTGATCTGCAGTCAAACAGTTCTAAAACGCGTGTCACGTTTCGATGTTCCGTGTATGTCAGTGTGACGTCGACGAGCTCTTCCGGGGACGCCCCTAAGACGAGGGGACGAGGAGGAGGTCTGTCCTTACCGTCGTTGGCGCTGAGGTACTCGGGGTTGGACGAGGCGTAGATGGGTCCGCTCGGGCCCTGGGTTTGCCTGAGCAGAAACACAACGAAGTGTTGGAACCAGACAACGACACACACACACACACGTGTGCGGCTCCTCGCCAAAGCGAGCGATAAGGGGACTAAAAACACGTACTTCTTCTTGAACATGAAGAACCCTCCGGCGGCTACCAGAATCAGCAGGATGATGCAGATGACCGGCCCGATGATGATCCTCACCACGCCGTCCAGGTCCCCCCCTGACACACACAACCACGCATCCAAGACAAGAGTTCAACGTCAGTAAAGCGTTGTACATGGACATTCTGCATGTGCAAAATATACACTGGAAATGAGACATTTACATTTAGTTATTTAGCAGACGCTCTTATCCAGAGCGACTTACAGTAAGTACAGGGACATTCTCCCCGAGGCAAGTAGGGTAAAGTGCCTTGCCCAAGGACACAACGTAATTTTGCACGGTCGGGAATTGAACCGGCAACCTTCTGATTACTAGCCCGATTCACTAACCGCTCAGCCATCTGACCCCCTCAGAGAGAGAGATACCAAAACAGACTGTTTCGAAAACGATCAAAACGTCGATCATCTGTGTACTAGACTGTGCAGAGTCGCAGTGAGCCCTGGCAGAAAGCTGGATTGTCCCGTCACACCTATCCCATAACTAGGAGTTTATGAAAGCCCACGCGGTCGAGGACAGCGACGATCTCGTGATGCTGTGAAACGGCGGCGGCGCTTACGGGGGTCCTGAACGTAGAAGTAGCTGGGCTCGGTCCAGGAGCCATTGCCCGCCAGCGAGGTGGCGCGGATCCGCACCGTGTAGTTCCCATGGTGCACCACGCGCAGCTTGCAGCCCTTGGCCTCCCGGTAGCTGTTCCTGGACACACAGTGGTGGGACTCCTGCGGACAGAAACCCAGGCACCAGGTGAGGAGGAGGAGCCATGGGAAAGAGACAGGCAGATGTCCAAAAGGGCCTGAAAAACAACATTCTCGAAATACAAACCAGAGATGAAATGACATATTTTGGTGAGTTGTCAAAGCACCGGCCCGTATCGCCCATTAAGACACACCATACCCGTGTTGAGAAGGCTTGGTCGAAAACATGTTGCTACGTGTAAGGTGGAACATCTCCCCCAAGTGTTTTGTTTTTCTGTTTGTTTTCGAAGGTAAACAAGTCTTCAGCCCAGAGACACTAGGTGCACTGCCGTCACCATGGTAACTAACTAAAATGCAGTGCTACTGTTTTCCTCAGAAGGACACAGAGAGCTCCGATACTCCGTAATACAGACTGTAGTTTCTCGGCAAAATTGAAGTACTCGCATGTCTGTAATGTTAGCAAAGCAAGTTAAACCCATATCAAAATCATATTCAGGAGTTTGCGTATGTGTGCATGGTGTATTCATGCTTGAGTGTTTATCTGTGAGAGTGTGCCTAAAATGTCACACGATGAAAAATCCGCGGAAAGGTACTGTGCGTGCAAGCGTTTGTGTGTGTCTGTGTTCACTTCTATGGGCGTGTGGTGCGAACCCTCACCTCAGAGTCGACCAGTCTCCTGTAGTGGACCTCATACAGGATGATCATGCCATTGGGCGCCTTGGGCTCCTGCCACCTGACGCGCACAGTGTCTTCGGACACCTCAAAGGTGATGGGCCCCGGGATGTCATCCGCTTTATCTGCAGGGGGGACACGCACGCAATCACACGCAAACCTCGACACGACGATTGCGCGAGACAAGTTCCACGATTCATCCCCTTTTCACGAACCTCCCTTTTCCCCCCTACGACGTCAATATCTTCAATTCGATAAGTCGTCTAGCTAACCCCCACGGGCTCCTTCATTCACTGTCGAGTATGGAATAATTAGAAACGAATGAATAGGATTTCTTTTTTTAAAGGCTGTGTGTCCGTACCCTCGGGCATGGTGCGGGCGCTCACGTAGGCCGCCATGCTGCAGCGCGTCTGGTCTGTGAGGTGGTTGCAGGCGTGGACCTCGATCTGGTAGCTGGTGAAGTGGCGCAGGCTGGAGATGGTCGTGGTCTCCTTGGCCTTCACGGTCAGCACGATCTTGGTGCTCTCAAACTCCTCCCCCTCCTCGGGGCTGCGCGTGGTGGCCCCGCCCTCCAGCAGGCTGGGGGGCGTGGTCAGGAACGGCAGCGTCCGGTTGGCTATGCCCACCGCCGAGCGCCGTTGCCGGGAGGTTCTGAAGGAGAGAGAGACGAGAGGGATGGGTCAAAGTCAGTGAGGGAGTCAGGTGGCTGAGCGGTGAGGGAGTCGGACTAGTAATCCGAAGGTTGCCAGTTCGATTCCCGGTCATGCCAACTGACGTTGTGTCCTTGGGCAAGGCACTTCACCCTACTTGCCTCGGGGGAATGTCCCTGTACTTACTGTAAGTCGCTCTGGATAAGAGCGTCTGCTAAATGACTAAATGTAAATGTAAAGTCGCTCTTCGCCATCTTTGTCACAATAAATACACATTTAACATCTCTACATACAGTAGATATTAAAACACAGGTCCCAGGTTTCAAATCCCCCCCATGTATCTCACTGTGGATAAAAACATATGTTATGCATTGTATAAAGAGTCCGAGATGGATTTGAACACCTTTAAACACTAGGGGGAGTTCAAGAGATTGGATCATATCATATTTCCAAAATGGAAAAACCCTAACCCAGTATTCAGACCGTGCTGATTGTATAAAGAGACTGCACCAACGCCAATAACAGAGAGGGGAACAGTGTGACAACCCAACTACCTTCAGTAAATGCTATCAAAAGGAGCCTTTAGATGAGTCTGTCTAACCCAGCCCGACAGCACAGAACCAACCCATCGGGGAGAGCAGCGTGGACTTACTTGATCTCAAACACCTCGTTGTGGAGGTAGTTCTCGAAGGTCTTGCGGTACTCCGAGTCCTCCGCCTCCTTCTTCAGCTCCTTGTCGGTCTTGGGGCAGGCGCAGCAGCGCCCCCCCTGGCCCTGGTCCTCCGTCTGGTTCCATTTGTGCTCCTCGTCACTGTCCACCTGGGTGGGCATCCTCGACGGGAGCTTCATCCCTGGACGGGGACACACAGCACCAGAGAGTGAGGGAGGGGGGGCACACTAACAGGCAACTAAACACACACACACACACACACAGATCCATCACTCACACACACAGATCCATCACGCACGCACTGATCCGTCACACACACACACACACACACACTGATCCGTCACACACACACACACACACACACACACACACACACACTGATCCATCACACACACACGGATCCAACACCGCCAAAGGGACCTGTCATCATAGTTGGGTTGGTATCTCTAGATGAGATTAATATCCTCTGACACAACTCCCCTTCAGACTACAGACTTCGGAGACGTGAGGGACTCAAAGTTCCAAACAGAAAGTTTCTCTTTGTATGTGTGGTGAAGGTCAGGCTGTGAATGCGATGCATCGGTGGATACAATCCCTTGAGCAGAAAAAACGTCTATATCTGCATCTACAGTAAATGTATATCTAGAATGCCCCTCACATGTAGGTTTGTCTACGAGTTTCTTACAGCCCCCCCTCCTCCCTCAGGACGCACACATCACACACCACAGACGCACATTTACCCTTTTGACAGTAGTCAAACTTGTAGAGCTCGCTGGCCTCTGGCTGGCGTTGACAGAAGACCAGGTAGTGGGTGATCTGACCGTTGGGGTCATTGGGCGGCTTCCACTTCAGGATGATGTGGGAGGAGGAGTTGGAGGAGGAGATGGGGTCCAGTGGCACTGATGGCTCTGGGGATGGAAGAAGGGGGACGGGGGGGGGCAAGACAAGTTTATTCACGCTGTGCATGAGCCATTTTAAAGTCTGTGTGAGAGAGCGTGTGTTGACAGTGTTGAGAGAGGTGTCCTTGAATCCCAAGATCACAGCAGAACACTTTGGGACACTTCTGTTTGTTGTTTAGGAAGTTGACTGTCTGCACCCGAGCACAAGAGGTAGGAGGTGGGGGTGGGGGGGGGTGGCAGCAGGACCTGTTGACAATGCACCATCCCACATCATTGTCATCGTGTCCCCTGCGTGCCGTGTGTGTTTTCATACCAGTCCAACCACATTGTCAGACTTGGGTTTCAGGACACACGCCACATGTCTAATGACAGCTTCCCCCCAGTCCCCTGACTGACTGACTGACGGACTGTCAAACTGGTTATGCAAGGGCTGCCGTGACACATTTCGTGAACCCAGACTACATCGGCAGGTGGTGATGGAAGAAACCAGATGGGTATGTGCCCGGCTGCCCCCGCCGGCCCCGTATCCAGCAACCCTGGAAGTCAGCTGGCGTGCCGGATTGTGGTTTATCAGGAAGGAGGAGACAGAGTGTAATACCAGACACTGGGCTTCGTAAACACCCCAAACAAGACGCAGGATATCTGGGCGAGGCCCACGGGAGCTGCCACTCAAGAATTAGAGGCTGTGTGTGAGAGACTTGACTGATGGCACTGACACATAACAGTAGGTAGAGGCAGGCAGTCGGTGCCCTGGGGGGGGGGGGGGGGGGGGGAGAGAAATTGTGCCAGCTCTGCCCTGGTGGTTGCAGCGCAAACATTTGCAACCACAGTCCTGTAACAGGTAGCTTACTCTCTTTCGACACAGTACTGCAACAGTTGCAGCTGCACAGTTGAATTCCGGGCTAGTTCATGGACAGAGTTACATTCCGGAAAGTTCCACAGATGGACCTCTTATTAACAACAACAACAACAACAACAACGCTTCACTGCAGGGAACAGATTTGAAACCACTCGATCGAAAGCAGATTCAGGACAAAATGAATCAAATAAGAACAAACACAAGAGTAAGAAGCCTTACTTGTGGCGTTGGTGCGCACGTAGATGATCTCGCTCTTGGCGCCGCGCACCTGGTGGTCGTCGGAGGCGGACAGCTGGGTCTTTACCATGATGGCGTACTGCGTCCAGGGCTTCAGGGGGTGGATGAGGTGGCCCGGCTCCATCTGGTCCTTCCCGTCGGTGGCGCGGGGGGGCGGGTCCACGTCGGCGATCACCCAGCTGTTGGAGCCGCAGGCGTCCTGACCGTCAAACTCTGTCACGTTCTTGTAGGGCCTGGACGAAGGAGGGGCAGGGAGGCAGGGGAGAGCACTTTTAGTATTCCTATTTTTTTTAACCCTAACAATGTAATACAGAAGTTGGGTTAGTGGTTAGAACCTTTTGACTGTGGATCAAGAGGTCGTATGTTGCTTTCGTAGTCTAAACAAAAACAGTTATTATTATTGCGTGGACTCGGGAATGGGTCCCCCCCCCCAAAAAACGAAAACATCCTGCACATCTACAAAGGTCCACGGGACGCACCCGACCGAAAGTGTGCGGGTGCGTGGCTCAGGGGTGCGCGAAAGGGAGGGCAGGACTCACGATTCTTTGTAGAGGACCATGAATCCCAGCAGGTCCCTGAAGTCCGGAGGCCAGAAGGGCTCCCACTTGATGATGATCTTGTCGTTCATGGTGCGGATCTGGGTGAACTTCAACAGCTGATTCTCGCCTGAGGACAGAAAGGCCATGGTCGTTCTTAAGTGAGCAGAAGGACTGTAAAAACACATTGGTGTTAAGTCACTGACTTACTAAGTAGATAGTTGGGGCTGTCATTTCCTTTCCTAGGGTTGAGGTAAGGGTTTGTACAGCGTTGCATGGTGTGTTTTAAATGTTTATAAAAGTCTCTTTGCTATGCATGGTTACTTTGTAGTACTGCCTGGGAACATAGTAGACCAGGTTTTTATTTTTATTTTATAGCAGTAACGGGAAAGACATGTGAACATTTGTCAGTAGCTGAATCCTATTAGCGACAACCAGAGGTGTCGAGTAACGAAGTACAAATACTTTGTTACCTTACTCAAGTAGAAATTTTGGGTATCTATACTTTACTGAAGTAATAATTTTTCAGCCGACTTTCTACTTCTACTCCTTACATTTTCACGCAGTTATCTGTACTTTCTACTCCTTACTTTTAAAAAATAGCCTCGTTACTCCAATTTCAGTTCGGCTTGTCATCGTTCAAAAAAACACACACCAAAAAAACAACTATCCAGAAAAAACGCACCATCCGGATAGAGTGAATTTGATTGTGGTTGGATGAGAAGTATAAACATATACCATTCCGACACCGATTTATACGTGACCCATCACCTGCACATGACGCAAAATCACGTCAAAGGAAATAGCAGACGTATGTAGTCTACAAAGATGTCCGTGGCAGAGACTCAAGAGAACTCGAGCAAAGTGTCCGAACCAAGCACCAGCGAGGAGGTTGGTAGTTAATAAGATTGGCCAACCCTTCTACATCCCTGGCCGTACCTGGAAGAATTTTTCAACATTTTTGGATGCAAAACAACTCCTTTCGAATGTGCTGCAAGCTCTGTGCACCCAAATAGGCTACCACGAGCTAATGGCTTTCACAAACTCGTCGTCTAATTTGAATAAAGGCTATTGATAACATGCCTCTGAAGTTTGACTTTTTGCAGCATTACAATACTTATGGGCATCTAGTCATCATATCTTCCGCTCCATGAAACACATGTTAATGCTTAGTAGCAGGCTACACATATACGGCTCTTTAATGTATTTGCATTGTACTAAAATGCGTTCATTTTCAATGGGCATAAACAGGTGCAGCCCACATTTTTCAACATTAACAATATAACAAGTCATTATGGCCTTTGTAAAAAAGTTTTTTTGGGGGGAGGTGGGGTCGTGCATTATAGACCCCTGTGCCTAAGCTTTTGTCCTTAATGGCATTTTTTCCCCTTACTACTTTTACTTTTATACTTTAAGTGGTTTTGAAACCAGTACTTTTATACTTTTACTTGAGTAAAAATCTTGAATTGATACTTCAACTTCTACAGAAGTATTTTTAAACCCTAGTATCTATACTTCTACTTGAGTAATGAATGTGAATACTTTTGACACCTTTGGCGACAACTAGCTAACACAGATGTTGGGTATAAGTGTAGCTGAATGTGAGGTGTAAGTGTAGCTGAATGTGAGGTGTACATACACGAGGCCTGGTCTCCGTTGGTCTTTGTGCCTATGTCGTTTTTGACCTGCCGGTCCTTGATGCCAGTCACTTCCTCCATCTTGCGGATCTCAGACATGCAGAGTTTGGAGTTGTAGTGGACAAATATCCTTCCTTGAGGGATAGTCATCTTATGTTTGGACCAGTCCCACAGCTGACGCAGGTTCTGGTTGTCCAGAGCGTAGAAGGTGTAGTTCCTGAGGAGAAAAGAAATTGTATTTTTCTTGATGATTTCTTACAAAGTTAGTTTTTCAAAAATACAACAAAAGTTTTTTGACAGGCAAACGTATCCACATCCATACGTTAGCAGGCGGTTTTTCCTCCCTCGAGCTCCCCACAAACGAGGCGGGTGAGGGCATTCGACTGCTTACCCGACTTCCTGTGTCTCTCCGCGGATGACGCGCAGCTTGCGGAAGAAGGACAGGGAGACGAGGGCGTAGGAGCGTTTGATGGTCAGGTAGCCCGTGATCTCCTCCAACTGCCCCAGGCTGGTCTCCAACTCGGCTGCTATGTTGTCTATGGGGACAGACGGAGCCAATGAGCTTAGCGTTTGCCGTGGTTGGAGCGACCCTCCAACCAGCCAATGACCTTCTGACCTGCAGGACATTCTCTACTCTACTTCTCTGAGCTTCCCTCGATGAGTCATGTCTACATTAAGCCTTTAAAAACTGATCTCAGGACAAACGTCTGTCCTCTCTACAGTAGACGGTCTATTGGTTAACCTCAGGCTGCAACTCCAAGGCCTGGTTTCGGTACAGACAAAATAATTCAGTGAATGAATAAAAGTGTCGAGTTGGGGGAGGGGCGGACACGGTTTGTGGCACGGTACTCACTTCCCCCCCGGAGGTTGATGACCATGCTGCCGTTGAGGACGGTGCAGCCCCGGAGCGCCTGGGCCGATGTGACCGAGTCCACCGTCTTCACGCCCATGCACACCTTGGGACAGAGGCCTGCGCAGGGCATGCACATCAGCCTGCGGACGGACACAGGAGGGTTAAGACACGCACGTTCACATCGAGAGAGAGAGAGCGCGAGAGAGAAAGGAAAAAAGAAAGAATCATGCCACACAGTCAATTGGAATTGTAGAGATTCAGACATTCCTACAGTAGAAGATTCAATATCACACGAGGAGCCAACTGGCATGTCAATGGTGTCCTTGGGTTCTGTCCTGCAGCTGCAGTTTCTACGGTCACTACTCCACACAAGAAGCACAAATTCCTGCGACTTGCGCTGCCCTCTACAACCTCCCAGGAGAACTGAACCGACAGCATCGGAGCAAAACCCGATGTATACGACAGAGAACTCACAACAAAGACAAAAAAGGTCCCTGAAGGGTTTCAATCTGAGGGTATTAGCAGAGGGTTACACGGTGACTCTGGTGGCCATTGTCCTCGCCCTCCGACGGGTTCAAAGCGGTTCCTTCCGCTGACTGGTTGGGAGAGGTGAGAAAAATGCGCTTGTCTAGCGCCTGTCTGGTGACCTAGCGGTACGGGTGGGGTAAGAATAAGGCGTCTCTTTCATGATAAGTGCCAAAACAAAGGAGCCAGGTGCCAATTGTTTGCTCCCATTTGACTGTGGCTCTGGCGGCATGCGTCAGAAACCATTCGGCTTGCCGTCTCGTTTTCCTTCCGAGCGACGGGCAAGAATGCGATCGTGTGAGATCTGCTCGGCTCTAATAAGAGAGGAGCGATGGTATGGCACCGTTGGAAGCTTAAACAATGCAGCCCTATCAAATATCCCCCGGGTAAATTCCAGAGATGGATGTCATTCATGGTAGGTCTAGCGAACAAGCCGTAGCGACTGCTTGCCAAATGAACACTAACATAGGGGTGTTTCTTCCTAAATAGAAGCTTGTGATGTGGAAGGTCACTTGTTCTCATCAGCATACCGCACTGGCATATTTCTTCTAGAACATTTGTCAGTGCGCAAAATCCGATTCCACCATAAACTGGATTAACGGTCACATTCAGCGCAATCAAGAATTCCTCACGTGGTGTACTGTATGACATGCTGTCAATCAAGTAGCCAGACCGAACACGCAGCACATCAGAGAACACCAGCTGGCCCGCACGACACCCACAAATGCGAAGAAACTAGCCACGCATTGGAAAATTGTATTTGACGTTTTTGTCATCGAGGACTTTGCCAGACCAAAACACTCCTCGACACTAACACAGGAGCATATTCAATGACCCATTTTGGATTTCTGGCACCTGGCTGTAAGACTTCGGATGCTCTCTTCAACGACGACCCTTGCGAGTGTGAAAGACGACAAGCTTGCGCGGAGTCAGAATGGTGCAACAGTTATATATATATATATATATATATATACATACATACATACATACATACATCAGCTGGCCACATAAAAAAAAACACACTGGCTAAAACACGTCGAGTGTAGCATACAGAAGCTGGGGCGCGAGAAAGGAAATGACTCTGGTGCTTCCTGGCCTGGATGCCACGCCGCACGCACAGGGGACGGATAAGAGAGTCAGGAGGGGAGACACAGATGCGCCAGTGCAGCACCGCTCTGACCTAGCTGTCTGCACAGAGCACACAGTGTACCAACGCCCCCACACTGCAGCTCAACACACACAGTCACAGGCTGGCACACGTACACGCGTGCACACGCACGCACACACACACAGCAGTCAGAGCCCAACAAGGGAGCCTTTAGCATTCGCATCGTTATTCCCTGGGTACAGATACGGTTTGATTTCCGGGGCTGCATGCACATACACGCACACAACCACATACACACCCAACTGACGCCCCCCCAACATGAGGGTAGACCACTTCCGGGAACATGTCAGTGCTTTTCACAATATCCTGGGCAAAAAAAAGCTACTGCAAATGACACCCCTCCAGAACCACAGCTGGAATGGAGGAGCGCACGGCGCTGACGCAGCAGAAACACCCCAGCCGTGGGCGGACTCAGACCGAGGCATGAGGCAGCGCGCTTGTGTGTGTGCGTGTGGGGGGGACTTCTAATTAGCAAGTAAGCGGTTGGGGGTTGCTTCAAAGTGTAGGCACAGGTGGCCAATGCTGTGTGTTTGGTGTTTGTCGTTCACTTCCTGCTTATGAACCCCCCCCCCTCCCCCCCCAAAAGAAAACCCCCGGACTTACGATGAAGAGTTGACGGTGGTGTACCCGGACGGGCACTCGGCGATACAGGCGCCGTTATGGATGACGTACTCGTGGCAGTCGCTGCTCTTGCTCTGCCGGCACTGATTGTGGAGATCCTGGCAGAAGGAGAAGGGGACACACCGCCAGCCCCTGTAGGTGAAGTGTCCCGGGGGACACTTCTCCACGCACGTGCCCCCGTGCTGGAGGTGGCGGCAGGCCACGCACTTGCTGGCTGAGTTGGGCTCCAGGCAGCCTCCCAGGCACTGGTCGTGGCAGCACTGGTTGTCCAGGGTGCAGGCACGGTGCTTGCAGGTGGAGGGGCAGACTGGGGGGGAGAGAGAGAGAGAACAAGGAGAAGGTTAATGGAGGGGGTTGTTGAGGGTATGAGAGAGAGAGAGAGAGAGAGAGAGACCTAGAGAGAGAGAGAGACATAGAAGTTAACCTATGGCTAACTGCTGACAAACATGGAAGTTCAGAGCTGTAAGGTCCCTGTCAAGATGTGACAGATCTTTTCTAGCTATGACAGATCTCAGCTGGGAGGCCTTCGAGGTGCAACACCATCTTCCACCAGTCACCAAACACCACCAACACACAAACAAACACAGCAGGGGTGGGGCTGTCACCAGCTAGCAGAACCCAGACACTCGCCCAGAAGGCTGGGTGACTGGCTTTTTCACGACAATAGCAGCCAACTAGCAGTCTTAAGAACCACAAGGCCAGTTGTCCACAAGCTTCCGTGAAAGCCGTTGTGAAATCATTGGAGCCCAGAGGAACGCCGTAACCCAACTAGACTCTTCTGTCACACTCGAACCCCGCCGAGCACCAACGCGAGAGGCAGCCCAAAGAGCTGAATGCAACTCGCGCTGGCCTCTTTCTAGCAGCGAGACCAACGTGTGGTCCACTCGGTCAGGCAGATGGAAATAAACTGGGAGTAGGAGAGCTGGGGACAAACAGGCTGACGTCACCGCCTCACCGGGGCCGCTGGGCCAACGCCATCCTGCCCCGCCCCGCCCGTCTTCCCCACACACACACACACGTGGACATCACCGGAGAAGTCATTCCGTCCTGTCAATCGGAGCTATTTATGTGGTCTTTGTGCCCTGCCCATGTTTACCACCACTCTATTTATTATGTGAAACCTGAGTCTTTCATGGTGGGTGCTTTGCCTACGGCAGAGGCGTGTGGTGGTCTAACCCCAGGACTGGAGCTAGCGCAGGACACGGGTGTCTACAGTTGATCAAATCCATACGGACTTCCATCAATTAGTTCTCATCCAACTATTAGGGGGAGAAAATTGTGTTTCAGAGATGAATGATCACACACACCTGATGTTTTTCAAGACAGCTTTATTTTCCCCACTTGGAAGCAAACTCGCCCACCAACACACACGGTTCAGATCAGTGACGCCTCAGAGACACGTCAGGAAGATGGCAGTCACCGAGCCTGGGTTGTTGTTGTGTGTGTGTGCAGCAATGTAAACCTGTTTATTACATAACCCAAGCCTCCCAGTGGATTGATAGGTGTGTGTGTGTGTGTATATATGTGTGTTGTGAGAGAGGGAGAGAGAGGTAAATAGACTGCCTGTGGCCAGCCTTGCCTGCCTCTCCACCAGGATTAGCTACTCATCCTGGAAAGGCAGATTAGGATTGGCCAACAGCAGGGGAGATAACCAGGGGCTTAGGGCAGAGGGGGTCACAGGTCAGCCCCCTCAAGTCTCCAGGAGAAATTCCATGAATGTGTGTGTGTGTTTGTGTATGGGTGGTAGGGGGGATGGGTGACTTCAGAGACGGACAGTCTGAACACACACACCAGTCTCTTGCACGTACACCTGTCCTGTTCGACCTATTCGCAGATGGTAAAAGGGATGGATTCACGAGAGAGACGAGAAAAACAATAAAGAGGCATTACATCACAGCCGAGATTAACCAAACCCGGTGTGATTGCCATAACTCCTTCGCACCGGCAAAGTGCTCATCTGTGCCAGCCATCTTGGGGGTTTTACTCCAGTGGGTATCAAAACAGGCTGGAGTTCATTTGTGTTACAACCGTCATGTGACACAAGGCCGGCAAAACAACCTGGACCCCTGTCCTGGCGCTCACACAGAAGTGAGCCTTTCCACTGCCCTGACCTTTAAAGAAAGTGTGAGAGTCTGAGCGGGGGGCACGAGTCTGTGTGGAAGACGTTGGACGGTTGGACACCAAGAACCCTTTTTCTTTTTACCTCATTTTCTTCTCTGTCTATTTGTCAACTACTGACTCTCCCCCCTCCCCCACTCTCTGACCTCAGGCAACACAAAGACACACACACACACACACACACACACAAATACTGCAGTGGCAGCCGGCGCGCACCCAGTCCTGATCCAGCCTAGTCCATGCCGGAGCTCAGCTCAAGCAGTGGATCCACCCTCAGCCTTAACCAATGTGTTTGCTGGCTGTGGAAGCTAGCCATTCAATAGCCTCTCCCATCTGTGAGGACGAGCGGCGCAGAGTTAACCCTTCGAGCACCATCGCCGCGTCTCCCAGCCAGTCAGACGACGGGGCAGGGAGGCATGCAAAAAAAAAAAAAAAAAAAAGGAAAAAACAACCCTAGAGGAGAGCCACAGCCACATAGAAACAGGAGGAAGCTGAGCTGTACTTTTCCTAGTGTCCAGTACTGCAAGGATTCTGACCTTTACCAGGAGAGGAAAGCAGGTCCACACAGCTCGGACGGTTACTTTTTGAGTAACGTTCTTACTTTCGTTTTCCCTCAGAGACGAGCTTTCGTTGCTTAAACATCCACGAAAGCAACACCGTTGGAAACCAACGACTTCCCTAACGGTCGTAAAAAGGGCCTTTTTTGTTTGTCCGAAAGGACTGTGTTCTTCTTCAGCTCACCATTTAGATAGCTCCTCTACCACGAGGCCTCATTCAAAAGCGCCTCATTCATTCTAGCTTGCACGATAATGGGTTGAAAGTATCCTTGTGACTGTGACAGGTATGTGATAAGCAGACTGACAAAGGAAGCTCACCGTTGGTGGTGGAGCCCAAACAGTCCTCTACTTGCGCGTTTCCACGCATCAGGGCTCTTTGAAGCACCTATCCTTTGTACAACCAATGTCCCAACTGAAATGTTGAGACAATGACGTTGGTTGAAAGTAGCTGATCAATGACCCTTCAGCTCTTACCATTCATGATCTAAACAATTATAAATGACTCCTGAAACAGGAGGCCTGAGCAGATTTTATTGGACATTTCTTGAGAGTTTGAGTGCTTATAGAAGATTGTTCTGAAGACAGTCAGTCTGTAAACTCATTAGTGAAGCAACAGACGGTTAAAACAGCTTTCCAGATCCTGTAATATAGGTGGACCAGCAGCCGTGTCCCTAAGCAACCGTGAAACCAAAACACCCTGTAAACACAGTATTGGCTGCTTGTCTAGCGACCACTCGAGAAGGCTGAAAGAGAAGTGTGTGTGTGTGTGCGCGTGTATATGTGACCACTATCTAGCCAATCCAGCTCATTAGGCCAAATCTGTTCTGGGAGATCAGATCAGTAGTTGCTGGGTGAAGCTGCTCTCCTGGAAAGGGTCCTGGGTTCAAAGACACAGGCCATTATTTAATTGTGCTCTCCTCAGTAATGTTCCAATTGTGTGTTTTTTTTGCCAACCCTCCCCCGATGACTGGAGGAGATGGAACTGTTTCTTGTGCGCCTGTCAAAACGTTTTGGAGGTCGGGACCTTGAGGATCTTTCAGGGTGAGGCCACCCCAAGTCCTCTTTAGTCTGCCAGTGGGGGGCTCCTCCTTAAACATGCAAATCTCTCAACACTGAACCCAGCCTCTTCGACATCGGTCAGGCCTCAAGGTGACACCATGAAATGCCCCGCCCCCCCCCCCCCCCCCCCCCGCCTTTTCTCGAGTTTGCTCGGGGTCAATTAGTAATGCTTTGCTTCGACGTGTTCAGCGTCTTAGCTCCTGTTGCCTGGACAAGAAGTTACGTGAAAAGTATCCAACAACAAGAGCAGCGAGTGGGGGAGGCGTCTGGGCAGGTTTGTTGATGGGTAGGCGGTAATGAAAACAAGCTGCCAAGCTGTCTTTCTCTGAACTAGAGGTACGTTCAGTTTGTCCCTTTCTGGGATCAGTCTGGTCATCCAAGGCCGTTTTGGCCCCGAGGCACAGGTCCGTCTGATCGGCTGTCATGTGGTTTATGCAAAGTTATGCAGGATCACATGAAGGCTGGGCAGTAATGCTGCAGGAATGCCAGGCTCTTTATCTCATTAGCAGGACTTTCGCTTGGTCCGCAGACAGACCTCACACAACAAGAAGCTCAACCCGCTACCCCCCCCCCCCCCCCCCCCCCCTCTCACCACCGCCAGAGACAACACCGGGACATCCTGAGGCAGGATGAATATGCTTGGTCAGGATGACACCGGCTTGAAATTGACGGACAGCGAAGGAACAAATCGTAACTGTCGGCACCGGTCAACGGTTGGCCGGAGCAAAATAAGGTGTCAACCGCCAAGCACTATATGGCTCTCACAAAGAGTATCTTTTTTTTCTTCTCAAATATGCGGTGGACAGCTTTGCTCTGGAATCAATACACAGTACTGAAAAATGGCTCCATTTCACCATCTTTATCATGGCTGTTGACCTCAAATGGCAAGCCAATAAGGAGTTAGAACCATACCTATCTAAAGAGGAGGGCAGTATGTATAAAGTTGAATTGCAGTTTCAGGCTACTGTCTAATTACTTAGACCCATGGCTGTTGATATTAACCATAATTCCTCTTGAACATGTTGTGGCTTGTTCCTCCATGTTGCTTTTATGGCATAAAACATAAAGCTCTTTGCGCTAAGATCACATAAGACTCTTGCAAATGCCAAATGGAATGCGGTGGTGCACTGGTTGGCAATCAAAATTCCAAAACCATGACAAGGGTGGTACTTAGTTACTTGTGAAGAAAATGACAGCAAAAGCCCCAGAAGGAAAGGAAACAGAAGACGAACTAACGTGGTGAATGATTCTCAGGCTAGCGCACCCATATATGGCGATTTTCCGATTTTGTGAATGTATGAATTATCAGACTTAGCATCTAGGCTAACGAGCCTGATGGGTGCAGCACTACGGAGGATGAGCTGGTTTGCATGATGAGTTGCAACGCAGGTCTGACACACATAGGTCTGTCTGCACGGCGCAGCCCTTATGTGTGTCATAAACACAGATCTGCCTTTTTTCTTTTCTTTTTTTTGTATTCAGGAGCAGATGTTACACTCTCCCAACTGCTGTTTCCCCTCAACACGATGTGGGACACATCCCTCTTACCAAACTTTCCACTGCCTTAAAAAAGAACCACCCGAGTGGTATACAAAATATGCCATCGGCATGGCAGGCGATATGAATCAATGATTAATTCAGTCAATTTCATCCGGTCATTCTAGATGACCTTAAGCATTCTGGAGGCAATCCTGTTTGTCCAGCTAGCCGGCGCAGAGAAAAGATGATTAAGTGATTAGGAAAAAAGAAAGAGTGAGAAAGGTCAGTAGTAGCGGTGCTGCTGACGTAACCGTCAGGAGATCAGTACTTAACCAGAACAACAAAAAGGTCGAAGCTAATGACGATAAAGATGAGTATATAACTGTCCAACCTCCCAATTCCAGTTTGGCCAGGTAGCATACAAATACAAATAAGGCAGACAGAAATATTTTCCCATCACCCGAAATCAAATTGGATGGAAAATGTATTCAATGCAAACTATGGAATCGCCGGTGAGCCTTAAGTGCGTCAGAGAGAAAAATCTTTAACAATCTATCTTCTTGGTTAAAAGTGATTATACAGAAATACAGAATAGCTTAAATGACCTTCCTCACTTTTTCCTGGTACCCATTTGAAATTCAGTCTGACTCAACAACAGCAGGGCTCAGCTGAGCTGACTGAGACAGGAACTGTAAACAATTTCATTAGGCGACCAGTCCCCATTAATAGAATCCAAACACGCAAACAACATGGAGCACTTTTTGTTTTGAATGGCGCCCTCGCCGCCTCACAGCCCCCCCGTAATGGCAGGATGTCTAATTTGTTGTGACCGGAATAAAGATGATAAACAGCGCACAAAAGACATTGACGGTTCCAAATGCCAGTCCAGCAGGAAGGTGACGCACATGACAGCCTTGGCTCTTTACAAAACAGTACATGCCAGACCGTTTTGGACATTCTAAACCACCTTCAATTGCGTTAACTTCTGCAAATATATTTGGTAGCATTATGCTAGGGAACAAGGAAATATACAAGGAAGTGAAGCTGGAGAGCTGTCTGGAGAGACAAGCTGCATCCAGCTCCTTCCTGCTTATTGTACCAACGAGTCTGCAGTGATGCAGAGAAAGAGGTACCTGGGAATTCTTCTGTAAGGCTCCCAGCCTTTGATATTGTTTGGTCACGTCAACGAGGCAGTGCAGGATGTTCAGTCAGGATGAGGAACACACGAGAAACCGTTACAGGATCACACGCTGACAAAAATCGCCAAACCTAGAAAGGATCCGGAATAATCCGAGGCCACAACAGTACGTGTGACAGACATAACAACCCATTTGCTATTGTTAGTCATAAACACAACAGCCGATCGATCCAAAGGAATCAGATAACTCGAGAGCAAATGTTTAACATGATGAAAGTGGTTAAGTGCATATTCAAAAAGGACAGCTCCCCTGAGAGTAGATCCAAAAGTATCTTTCCAGAGAGCTCCAAATAAACAGAATAGTGAGGGTGAGGCAGGCATGCTGTTGTAAATAGAAGGCCTGTGCTCTGTGTGCGACAGCAGTAAAAAAAAAAAAAAAAATATATATAATACAACCCTCATCTGCCCAGCTTTAACAAATGCCTAAAATGTCTGGGATTCCAGGGAAAGGGCTTCGGCAGATTAACTGGGAGGGTTTGCAGACAGCCCGATCAGACCAGACCACAGAGCAGCCCCAGCAGCCGAGTGAGCGTACTCAAGCACCAGGGGACCGGAGCGAGAGTCCTATCTCACAGGAGCGAAGATGGGCCGCTGACGAGCCGCTAGCTGGGCTGCCGGAACAACAGGGGTGTGACTCTCCATGTAGATAACAGTCTAGAGGACGGGATTTCGCACCGCTGATGTGAAACCAGATTGCAGAGGTGACCAGTTTGTAAACAGGAACGCTCATCCGATTTATTTTCCTCTGATGTAATGGACGAGTACATTTTGCGTCGTTCCCTTTTGGACCTTATGTCTGTTTCAAAGTGGACGAGGGAAAATGGGGGTAGGAGGGGGAGGGCGGGGCAGGGCAGAGGGAGACAGATAGACAGTGACATAAATAGAAATAGAGGGAGTGATTCATTTGATGGCAGGAGGACAGGGCTGGCTTGGCTTTCAAACACGTGTCATGTTTTAAGAGGCAACACTATGGGAAATGAATACACTAGCCTTGCAGGGCTGTTGAAATTGGCTCCCACCGCCGCTCGACATGTCAGTGAGACATCAAAGGGTGGCTGCTCTGTCCCAAGGTGGCAGAGCACGACCCAAACTCTCCACACTCCAAACCCCCCCCCCCCCCCCGGGGGGAAAACTCGACAGATGTGTACAGCGGATTAGCCCCGTGCTTTTCAGGAATCCGAACCGATCTTTTCGAGCTCGTGGGCTGGGAAGATAAGACGCTAAAACCGAGGCGCTGTCCCGACGTGATTCCTTTTCTTCTTCGAGTCTTCTCCCAGCGATCATAACAACACGGTAAACCCATGTTGTAGTCGGCGCGGGGACTGATTTACTAGCCGTCTCCTTTGTCCACTTCATACCTTGTTGGCCCCAGCAGGTCACCTGACGGTATTTTGGTCTCGTAAAAGCGTCCGCCCGGCGGAGATGCTGCTCGGCCTCATGGGTCCCTTCACAACCGCTGGTAGAAAATGCTCTCACAGTCAGGAAACAATCGGGAAGAGCGCTCTGTGAACTTCTTCCGACAACCATTGTTCCACACAGGAGATTGACTTGGCGCCAGTGTCTGCCGCGGCGCGGAGGCCGTAGTGTCGGCAGAAGGCCACAGGGGTGTGTGTGTGTGTGTGTGGGGGGGTAACATTGAGCTGTGTGCCTCCGGTGGTGACCTCCACCTTCCCTGGGGACAGCCTGTGTGTGCATCCCCTCCTGACCCCCCCCGTGTTACTCGACTGTTCCTAAGCAGCAAGTCAAAACAATGTATATCCTCTCACACACACCCGTATGATTAATAAGCCGCGTCTGCTCTTGCAGTCAGGGTTATCCTCGCACCCTCGCAACGCCCCTGACCAGCCTCTGGGCCGGCCTTGTGATTGGAGGAGGGCTGAGGCATGACGTCAGTGAGGGTAAATTTGGACTCTCCATATGAAGACAGGGTCCACAGCAGGTCCCTCACCTGATCTGACTTGTGTCCCGAATCACAGCGACGCTATCCATTGTAGAAGTGTAGCGTGTAGCTCTGGTTGGCAGTTATTGCTATTGGAACACGTGCGCGCCTTTCTGGAAGCTCCACATGCCGCCAGTATACAGAGTCCTCTACCAATCGGAGGAGAGAGTCGGCTGCTGCTAAACCTATAATTGAAACCCCCTGCCGTGGGAGCTAATTAAAAATGTATGGTTTTCTGTTAACCCAAACACTGGCTGCTGCTGCCGACGCTGATTCTACTGCAAAAAAAGTGAATGGGAGAGAGAGAGAGACTCCCCGCCCTTCTATGCCTCTCAGCTGTGTGTCTAATCTCCTCAGAGGGCCGATAATGAAGATCATTTTATAATGTGTGTAAAATACTAGCCGCTTGGGAAAGCCATGCTCCATTCAGAACCTTCCGGGCCTGGCCGCGGGCCTGCAAACGGAAGCTGCGGCGCTCCACAAAGAGAGCAAACACGACCCAAATGTGATTACAACATGAAAACAAAAGCTTGCATCCGCTCCCATGGAGCCAGCATGCTACAGTAAACCCCCCTGAAGATGACAGCAATCAGAGCGTTGAGGGAAGACTTGCTTCTTAGCCAGATAAAATACACAAACTCAACCTCTGTGCAATTACGATTACACAGAAACTAAAGACGTGCCGCTGGCTGTGTAATTGTGGACAAACGAGCGTTACCGCACTCCCTAGCAGAGAGGATGCTAACCAGGTGAAAGCAGAGCAGAGGTTAGTGTGGGTCTGGCTGAATTCAATCACTCTCTCTAATTCACTCTTTTTTGTAAAAAAGTTTAAAAAAAAATATAAAAAAAAAAGGTTATTTGGTGTGTGTCCGTCTGTGTGAGAGAAGCACTCATGAGGCCAAATCCAATCAGCCTTAATAATCAGCATGCCCCCAACCTCTTTCTTGGCAACTTGGATACAATTTCCTAGCTAAACTAAGGGCAACATTACAATTACTTTGGAACCCGCTCCCCCCCAGTAAAGAAGAGGGAGGAAATGGGTTGTGATACAAAACGAGGGCAGACTGGACCAAGTGTGTGAACCATTGACACCTCTGGCTCTTAAGCACCCATCAGTTAGACTTCCCATGAAGGAGTACCACCCTACTACACACAACACAACAACCTGCAGCACAACTGCACAAGAAGAGAGGACCAACCAACCACGATTGATATGAATGGTGCTGAGAATCCATTTGAAAGTCAATTTGAATCGATCGCGTCCGGCTGTATCCGACACGAAATAAATAGCTATAAAAGGGAAAATGAATGCCTAGCGTCATGCTCTGTGGTTCCGGTCAGGGCTCAACGGGTCTTTCATGCTTTAGTGAAACTAGGCCAGAAACCACAGGCCCCAAGTCCACAGGCCCTGCATCCGCCGGCTGCAGCTCTGACTGTGGGCTCCCGCTCCTGCTGCTTTGTCAAGTTTGCAAACGGTAACTCCATTTGGGAGCTTATCTGCCACTGAGGTAATACAAACCTATCCTTTTACTCACATTTCCACCATCGTTTGTTGATGGGCCACGTGGGACATGCCAAAGTTTGCTAGTGTTTTGTTTTTTTGTATTTCTACATTCAAAAAAAGATTCCCTTTGCGGCTTGAACTGACAAAAATGTCAGGCTCGAGTCTCAACTTTAGTTGGACCATTTAAGTCATGCCAACCTGAAAAGGATTCAGTCTCCTGCTTGTGTTCACTGCGCTCACAACCAGGCAGGGGCCGTGCTTGAGAGGGCAGACATGCATGAAGGAGAAAGCGGTTCAAAGAACAGTTACATGATGTGTACCCTGTGTTGCGTAATTGCGCAAGATGAGAGATTCGAGCAGCACTCGTATGCAAAATTCTTCCCGGTGTTTAAACTTGAACTCCTTGTCGCCATGGAATGGGTCTGGCTTTTCCAAACAGAGATCCCACTTCAGAGGAAAAGATGATTTTTGCGGGAGCTCTCCATGTTTAATGATGGGCATTGTGACATCACATTATTTTCTCTCCTGCGGGATTTCTACCTGGGTCATGTCTAATGGGACAACAGAAAACACTCGTCTAATGCAAACACACGCTCACAGACAAACCTGGCCCAGCATTGCAACATATTCTGGAGCATGGTTCAAGCTGACGAGGAGAAAAAAAAGAAAAAAAACATTGCCTACTTCTGATGTCACTGCAAACACTGCAAAGATCTCCTCGTCTGTAGCAGTTGCCAACATCTCAGTGGTGAGGTCAAAGATTGACTTTCCCTCACGAATCACGGTGAGGTATATCAAAAAATACCTATGAACCGCACTGTGGACAATTACATTGACTTTGTTAACCCGATGCAAAGAGGAGGCAGCCGACTTACCCCTCTGGCAATGTTTCTGTGTCCAGCAGCGCTCGCTGAACAGGCCGTTGATGGTGGTCTGAAGGCAGGTGGCCTTCCCCTTGGCCGCCCCTGGACAGACGTCTCCGCACTCGCGGTCGTTCTTGTTCGCCACGATGTAGTTGTCCTCCACCGAGTCCAGGATCTTGGACCAGTCCAGGGTGGAGAGGTAGCAAAGGTCCGGGTTCTTCTCCACGCGCACTGCGCCCCGCGTGATGTTCATGAGGCTGTGCAGGCCGATCTCTCGCAGCTGCAGCATCTCAAACAGCACCAGGGCGTAGTTGAAGAACAGGTTGTTCCCTCGGATGACGGTCAGGTTGGGGAAGAGGTCCTGGAGGGTCTCCATGCCGTAGACGCGGAAGAGCAGCAGGTAGTCTGTGATTACAGTCAGCTTGGGGAAGCTGACGCCTCGGAAGTCCTGCGGCTTGATGTTGAACATGAGGAGGATCTTCAGATGGCCCTCGATCACGGTGCAGTTCTCCAACGTCCGTAGGTTGGTCACGTTGTTCCGGATGTCCTTACTAGGGCAAACTAAGATACAAGGGAGAGAGAGAAAGTTTAGAAATAGAATTCTCACAGAGGTCAAAGGTCTTGTGGAAAAAACCAACCACTTTAAACCATAAAAATAACGACTTAGGCTCTGTGACTAATAGCCCTAAGCCCAGGAAGTGAACAGCAATATCATTCACCTCCCTTTGAACAGTAATCTTTTGGCAAAGATATTCTTTAGAGGTCATTCTCAACAAATGAGTGCATCACACATGCACTGCTGAAACAAAAAGTGTAGTTGTTCAGCCAATCAGTGTGGTGTCACTCTTAAAAATGCAATTCTTTAAATTTGGTGAATAAAAGTGGGATTTCTGAGGAATTTTACACCACAGTTCCAGCAACAAACTTCAAATGCTCATTTAGCCATGTCACATTATTCGATAAAGGCTAATAAACTAAGCTAAGTAAATACAAATCTAAGACATTCTGCTTTTAAATTTTCAAAAGTAGCAGTTAGCTACTTTGCAGGACAGCCATGTCATCAAAGGAAATAACTGCAACGTGCAATCTATTTTTTGCCAAACATTAGAAGGGGTCTAAAAAGGGCTGTCTAGAAGGCTCAAAATAGACAAGTCTATTTTGAGAAAAATATCTTGCAGAAAATATGTTATGTATCTTAATTTGAAGAAAACCATGCCTCTCGGCTGACAGTTTGTTTAGCAACCACATATCTGGCTGTTACCCACATTCAAATATGGAGCGCTGTCATCAGAGTCAAGTAGTGCTCATCCCTGACTTCTTGTATTTGGCTTCAAGAACAAGTAACATAAGATGGTTTAAAACATTAGCTAATGCTTTTTCAGACCTGAACTAGATCGAATCCGATGAAAAAGCACCAAGGTTAAGCGTAAAAATATTTATTTTTGCAGTTGTTACTTAACTAAGTTAAACTTGAGCTTTTCAAATCTGTATTATCAGAGGCCCTTGTAATCCAACACTGCAGTCACATAGGTTGAGCCAACAGAAAATATAGGCTATGTCTAATAAAAATAAACCTGTCAGTGGAGAGATTTTAATTACTTTTTCTTTCTTTCTTTCTTTTAAGATTTGAAAACAACCTCCAGGGGTTCATGTGTGGGTAATCATGCCCTTCGAAGCAGATGCCTTTTGTGTGACATAACGTAATGATTGCGGCCATAAAGACTGTTCCTGTACAGGTGCAGCATGGGACATTCCAGTCCTGATTTTACAGTGTGTGAGTCTAGGTGCAGGTGGAGGAGTGTCGGGGTGGGTGGGTTTGGGAGAGTGCTGTATTTGTTTACCAACCCTGTGACCACAGAGCTGGGCGCTCCTCAGGCCAACTGGTCAGCCATGTGGGGGAGAGAAAAAAAGGGCTACAGCTCTTATGGCACCAGCTCATTTTACACCAAGTGTTTCAGGATAGGGTATGGCAACTGTGGTCCACACAATGACAAAGATCCATGCATTTACTCTTGTGGAACCTTTTTCTTATGTTACGAAAATTGCTCGTTTGAAAAGTGTTTAAAAAAGCTTCTTCATTACGCTCACTTCACTCATTAAAAAAAGGTGAACATTACCTCTTTCAGAGCGCTAACAATCTTCTATGCTACTCTGCCGTTTGTGGTTTCCCAGGTGGGCTACCATTCATCCCAAGAATGAGCAGAATCTCCCAAACCTGTCATTTTAACACTTCCGTTTCTAAATAGAACTGTTCCAGCTAGACCATGGTTGTGTACTTAGTGTCATGAGAGAACTAGTCAGCTATTGGAAAGCAGGAGCTTGACTAGATCCATTACACAGCCCTACCCTCGTCAACTCCTTTACACCCAGAATGAGTATCATGAGCTCACGCTCTCTCCATCTCACACACACACACACAGACAGTCAGGTGCTCATGCAAGTTCACACACACAAACACATACAGAAAGACTAATAAACAAGTACAGAGTGACCACTCAGAAAGAGAGAGGGGAGAGAGAGAGAGAGAGCGAGAGAGACGGGAGAGAGAGCGAGAGAGAGCACAGGCCCAGGACATCACAGAGGAGCACACACCGCCCCAGCTCTCATCAGGGTACACTTTCAGCCAGGTCAGTATTTTTAGCAACGCATTCCCAATTGAGAATCTAATACACTCTGTACCGATAGTGGCTCGCATTGGAAACTGGAACAGCGCTGCCTTGGTGTGTATGTGAGGAATTCTAACAGCGGTACAGAGAGAGAGATAAGGGGTTGACTGGCTGACTCTGATGTGGTCATCGGTCTGGCATCAGAACTGTGGAAACCTGGTTGAACTTGAGTCACATATCGCATATGAACTAAACCTCCGACCACCGATGGGATCAGCAACCCAAGCAGAGAGGGGTCTTAGATCCATAATGCCACATGTTGTCTACTTCCTGTAGACAGGAGGGACAAAAAGGGAAGGCAGACACGGTTCGGGCCCCATCACAACCAACAGGGTTGCCGTGGAAACGGGGCTGGCTCCAGCACTTCATTAGCTTTCGGAACATAGATTTGCTCTCAGCCAGACAACACACAGACAGAGACACAGACTGTGACCGTTTGTGCCTCGGAGGGACAAATAGAGCCAAGGAACAAGAGATTCACTCATATCAGACACCCATACTGCCAAGAGGCTTATAAAAAAACATTTCATAAAGGGAGACAATGCCGAGATAAAACCAACCTTTACATGCCTTTAATGCTGCTTTGTTGTAACATTCCATTAAGTGGTAACAGAAGCTGTGATAAGGCTTAAGATCGTTTACTTTTACTCTTTTTTTAATACAAACCTGCTGTGTCTTAAGAGACATCATTCATTTGGCTAAACAGACATTAATGTATGAAGGACACTTACTCATTGCGGCACATTTAAAATCCATTGAATATTACTTGACATTACATTTATTACATTTTATTCATTTAGCAGACGCAGACATCCATGTGACCCAAGCAACGCTTCAAGTGAAAACATTAAATCTTGTTTTCAAGCAAGACAAATCTTCACAAATACACAAAAACAGGCCCTAACACCATTTTCAACACAACCAACACCTGAGTAATAGGCTGACTAGTTCAGACAAACACAAAACCTAAAGACGAGGATCGTTTGTGTACGTTCCCAAAGAGACATCTTCTCCATCGACTGTGCTCCCTAAAAGGGTCTACGACAGCCACAGACTTCCCCAGCACCTTCCAGCGGTGTGAGGAAGATGGAGGGGCCTTTTTGTGGCGTAACGTTGTCACAGGGCCTCCTAAAGAACAGGCGGCCCCAAGAAAGGGCAAACACGGAGCGCTTGCAACACTTCCCTTTTCAGGGTCCTCTCACTGGCTTGTTGTTTCTTCATGCTCCAGTGCAACAAAGAGTTCAGAGAGGAACTGATGGTTGAGTGGTGTAATCCACCATGAGAATAGTTGTAAAACCTTATCAATTGTTTATGACCAGGATTTTGTTTTGGATGGCCGTCAATATAATTACTATGTGGCCTTCTGAATAAGGTTGCAATGTTTTAACATAACATTTCAACACAGCCTGTTGATGCAAAACAATACAAAAGAAAATAACATCATAAATAAATAAGATAATAACCTTTAGGCTATAAATATCGGTTGGCCTACTGGTGACGTTTCTAAAGCAAAGAATATAACACTGGCTTGAAAACATTCCAACAGGGGGGTCAGGGTCACCCTGAGTCTTACAGAGCTTTGACTGGTCAGACTATTGGCCCATTATCAATCAGACTGGCAGACTGTTCTATTGACCAACATTAGCAAATCACTAAAATTGCTATGAAAGTTTTATTTAGGGCTACCAATATCAGAAGGAGGTACCGGCCTTACAGCTTTGACGAGCTCTCGGGACCGAGCGACAGAATGGCCTGCGGAGAGACCCTTCGAGATGCAGAGTCATTTGGTGATTCACCTGCACACCAGCTGCTCTCGGTTCCTCATCTTCTTTTCTAAATGTGGATCCAAACAAGATGGACAATATACTTTTGCCGATTTGCGAAAGTATCACAACCATTTTTCTTGAAAGCCGCCACTACTGAAATTTGAATTTCTCATGTCTTACTCATAAAAACAATCATGGCTGGGTTCACAGTTCATATCTATAAACAAATAACTTCTCCTGACTGAGGGTGTTTATAGCCAAATGTCTCATGCCACATGAATAGGCATTGTTGACAGCATGAAGGCCATTGTTGACACTGGGATAATTATTACCTTCGGTGTGTAAAAACACAATAACAAGGACATTTCCTTTTACGATGTCAAGGGTACAGGGACTAGAGAGAACAAGGCTACCTTGTCAGCTGCATCTTTTGAATCTTTAAAAGTATTAGAGGCTCGAGCAAATGTGTGTGGGTTTGGCAAATAGTGTTTTCTTTGATATCTCTTCAGGCTTCTTAGAGACAACTGTCAACCTGGATCACAGACCCATTGTTGCAGGCGACAATCATACCAACCACTCTTGTGTATAGCACACACCCATAAACTACATTATGCAAGAATGGAATCATGTCACAGTTTGATTACATGAGATCACCACTCTCCTGGTGAAGTGGTCTCTAGTTTTGTCATATATCAAGGGCATGTGAATAATATACTGGTTTGAAAGCTGCCTGACCACTTAAAATGATATTTGCTTATCTTGAGATTAACCAAACTGGCACATTTTGGTCACAATGGTAAGGCTAAGCCACCAGCTCAAAAATCAATGTACTCTGCCTTTAGAGATTATTTAAGAAGAAATGACCAAACGAAGATTAGTTACTGAACCTTGCAAGGAAGCAGCAAAAATACAAAGATTCACTGACTGAATTGGTCGGTCCAGCTTGTGAAAGCCAGTAAAGCCCCCGTGTTTCAATCTTCCCCTTCTTTGGCTCATTCTCCAGTCTGAGAGGAGCAAGAAGGGACCAGCTTTGCAATTACACAACTTGTTTATGATTTATTTCCTCAAGATCTCGCACCAAAACTGGTTTGATGACATTGCCCCAAATCTTGCACCTTTCTGTTTTCAATAAAAATGAAACTTGGGTATGTGTTCTTTTGGAGATGGCATACAATTATAGAGGACAGATGCATACTGCATGCATGTTTTAGGAGTATATTTTGCAGGCTAAATGCGTGCTAAACTTACATGATATTGACACAATACATGAGGCCTCAGCACCCTCTGTTCCTCTTTAAAGTGTCCGGGGTGTTGAATGTGTCAGACCATGCCCAAAGTTTGAAAGTATAGTGTTATAAATCGTGTAGTGTTATAAAGAATGATTACCGATTGTAAAGTGAAGTGTTTGTGTGTGTGTGTGGTTCAAATGCATAGACAAATTCCCAAGCAAAACAAAAATACATTCTACATTAGGATAAATGTCCTCTTTGACAACAAAATGCAAGTGATTGCAAAAACGTTTTAGAACAAATGCAATAAAAGTTGGATTGAAAATCGAACGATCTCCGTCAGCTACACAAAGCCAAGTGTGCCACAGGCTTGGTTATATTTGTTTCGGAGGACCTCGCAATCATCTTTACAGTAGCCTACAGAAACTACACATAAAATGTTGTGACTGCAGCTTTATCAATTTAGCTAGCCTATTACGGTCATAAAAAGTGTCAATTTAGTAATTAATCGAATCCTATATAATAATTAGTTTGTTGCCACGTACATTACATCCATCTATTTTTCATCAAATGTAGCCTTGCAGAAATGTTCGGTAGTTTCTCGTGAAAAGAGATTCATAAACATCACTCACTGACTGACTACAGAAAAAGTGGGCTAAGTAAAGCATAAGAGATGGAAGCATAAACGTTTCTCTATTATTATTATTATCATTATTACTTATTTCAATACAGACAGTAGAATTTCTGCTAAGTGATACAATAATACTGTACATGAAAATAAATGTCAAAGCGTTCTCATAAATCTTTCAATTAAAAAAACATTTTATGATCAGATTAAACGACAAAAACATTGTCGTTTGTCGTTACATTTATTCGGAGGCAAGAATGCCCGTTAAGCATAACCTTTGTCCCTCCAGTACTGCGTCTGACTGAAGAATGTTAATCATCCATAAGAACTTGCCAATCACAATAATTGACCGTTTTAATGGCAATTAACATTCTGGAAAAAACATATACATATATATACATATATATGGTAGCTGTAGCAAATACACATATTCAGATAAGAGCTACTTACTCTCTCCATTAGTTGGGTGACAATTCCATAAAATGCACACAGTGGTCACAAAAACCGCAAGGAAAGTCCGGAGCCACATATTGACTCAAGTGAAGTCACAGTCCAACGACGTTGTCGACAAATTGAGAAGAATCCGTGTGAGATCTCACTTAAAACTACCAAGAAAATGATGGCAGGAAATGAGTTTAATGAGCCGCAAAAATCAGGTAAACAAAAATAAAAACAGTCACCGGAAAAATGGGAGGAGGGTCCAACGTGTTCAATCTAAATAGGCTGCTAGCGCACAGGCTAGCTAGATAGATAGCTGAATCGGGTCTGGGGGATATTCAAAATTACCACGAACAAATGCAAGTATGTGCCACATTGCGACGAAATGAAGTAAAAGGCTTCATTTGCAACTTGGTGAATGGCATCAATCCTTTCCGCTTATGAGATTAATGTCTATCGTATCACGTAATAAAACACAAACTGCAAGCAAGATCACGCCTGAGTTGTGCGAGTTAGCCAGCAAGCTAACGTTAGCTATAGCTACGTTGCTACTAGTAGCAGCAAGCAATAGAGCAGGCCACAAGTAAATTTAGCGATAGCAACTCTCGCTTTCTCAATCCAGTTTATTGGGTTAGATGCATTTGCCAGGTATATCTATGTCATCAATCGTTCTTTTTAGACGTTCTGCTTCAGAGAATTTAAGTAATTTTCCTCCAACGTTTTGCTGCAATTCTGATACTAGCTATGTTTCTGACAACTCGAGGATCGTGGCACGCGTGGCGTAGTAAAACCCATGGGTCACTGCGAATCACATACACGGCTTGTCTTTCACTACAAACTCCACTGCAACGAATACAAGACGGTAACCTATTCACAATTTAACACGCCAGTAACTGAAAAACATTGATACAAGCCTACGGATAGATCCGCACCACAAGTCCGAGTCGAGTCAGTCAATGCTGAGATTTCAGTGAGACTAGTTCCAGTCTGGCGAGTGTCAGACTTCGCCGTGGCTAGCTCGTTGTGGTCGCCCGCCCTCGTTCTTTACAAAAATGAAATGCGTTTTAAGGTTTTGCAAATGCGCCTTAACTTAGTCCAAAATGAGCAATTGCGTATTCGAATGATAATAACAACAAAAATAGAATCGAAAAACTTATTTTACTCTCCCACTTTAGAGGTAGATTGTTCAGTCTCACAGATCCCCTAGGATCCCCTTCTCTGCCTCTCCGCCAGTAAACAAACCTTGCCAGTGAGCCAGATGGGACATGGTGGAAACACGGACTGGAGTTTTAAATTGGATTAATGCAAGCAACAGTCGGACGGTTAAACGAAATGTATTGTAGTTCTATTTTATGCAACATAACTGCTAATTAATAGCTACCCTTTCAAATAAATAAATACATATATTTGAAAAGTTATCTTCCTATCATAGGCTCAGTTCAGCATGCTATACATGTTTACGTCAAAATCTCAATGAAGTGTAATTATGGCTTTGAAATACTGTTTTTTAATGGATGTTGGATTTATTCATTTTTCATAAACATCCCTATTCCCAGTATTGTTATTTTTGTTCTTGACATGGAAACTGACACACTGAACCCTTACATGCATCCTATAGCTTCTTCTCCAGAGTGTTTAGACTCCAGCCAGCCACATCTTTCATAGGCATAGCTTCTTCTCCAGAGTGTTTAGACTCCAGCCAGCCACATTTATCACTAGTGAATGTATTTTATAGATACACCAAGGTCATATCTATCATTAGTTTTCAGTTTTGAAAACCATAAGAATATACCACAATAGCAGACACATCTTTTGGACAATAATATATCCTATGATTATAAGCCTATTTTAGTGTATTATTATAATAATGTTGTTATGTTATATTGGCCCTTTTTATATTTGGATTAAAACAAAACATAACTGTCACCACATTACAAGTCACTGCCTGTTCACTTCCTGCATTCCAGATATTATGTTAACAACGCTTAATACGGAAATAACCTGTTGTGTAAGAAAAGGCCTTCATTTTACAGAAAACCTCTACTGGGAGCCAAATGCAGCCAATACAGCATAGAGCCTGTGCTCTTGTGACAAACAGCGTTGCACTGAGCCTGTGATAGTTAATCCATAATTGCAGCAACATGTCCCCTCCTGTAGTAATCCGTCCCTCCCTAAAGCAATACACACCCCTTGTAACATTTCAATATATTTCTGTTCTTTTCTATAGCCAATCACAATATTATGAGTGTGAAATATGTGTTGTACATTAGGAATGCTTTGGTTAGATATAGGGGTTGGAAAACCACTGGGCACCTGTGTCATTGCCACACCACCACCACCACAGAGAAGGAAGATCAGATCCTGCAGAGGAGTGATCAGAATAACAAGCATGCATAATGAGAGCTCAGCTCAATACCATACCAACACTCGGCTATATCAGTCAATGCTCTTTCATAGAGACACTAACCCTGCACTACACAAAATATTCAACATGTTAAAGTAATAAACAATGATCAGATGGTCGGGGTTAATGGCAGTGCGATTGTAATTAAACCATTCAACAAGTCAGACAGAAATAGAGAAGGGGTAAGGCAGACAGAAATGAGGCGGAGAAAGAGCTGACCTGAAGCATTAAGCCAATGAGCCGATTTTATTACCTCACTAAGAACATCTGGCATTATTGGGAGGAAGTATTTAATTGGGTTGTGATGAATACACAATATATAATCACATATAGACTATGTCTGTAGGTGTGGGGAGCTTAAATGCAACAATGATTCTGGACGTGTACGATTTGACATCCTGAGAATACTGTATGACTGCACATAGTCTCATCCTACTCAAACTATTCAGTAAATGCTCTAAAATATGTTTCCAACTTGCAGCAGGATCTGTAGGTTCACATAAATTCCTGTTTACCTGTCCTGAGAAATACATGTTTGCCCAGCACTCACTGAGCCCCTGCGAAACAGATTAGGCTCATTATGGCTCAGCACTATTGATGCAGTATTGATGTTAAGCAGAGGAAAACAAATGACGCATAAACACATGATCTGAATGCTGACAGTGTTGCCTGTTGCTGTAGAGTCAGAGGGTCTGTTTGTTGAGCTTCTGACTCCTAATCCAAGCAGGCCCTGATCCAGTTCCGTGGGGGTGGTGGTGGTGGGGGGGTTCCCTGGTGTGGCGGCAGGTCAGATCCCTGGTTCGCCTCTCTAAGGGGTTTCTCGGCAATACCATTACACTGGGCACGGCATGGTAGCTGTGCCAGGCTGTGGGCCTGCCTGGGCAGGCATTCCGCAGCCAGAGGTCTGACTGATTCTGGCATATCAGGAGCGGCCTGCCTGACATCCACAACTGTTCAGCTTTTCCTCCATGGTTGGGCTCAAGAATCATTTATTTCGTTTATCGGTCAAATCTGGGTTAAGATGATCAGAGCTATGCAGGAGGATAGAGGAATATTATGAAGGAATGGCTTTTTTGGATCAATTACAGGACAGACTGCATGTACTTGCCTCGTGAGTCCCATACTCAATTCTGTAGGTTTTGCTGTCGCAACCACCTGTTTTTAAACCAGGGGTTGCACCCAGTTGATGACTTGGCACAACTCTTTTAAAAGGGGTTTCTGAGATATATTTTCTACTCAGGGTACTTTTTATTTGAACAGTGATGATGTGAGCGACACTCGGTTGCCCTCGGCTTATTCCTATACGTAGGTGAATGTAGATTGTACCCTGTTTGAGCAAGACAACTAAAAAAACAAGGTCAGGGTTCTTGCTGATAACAGTTGTGTGAAGGCTTGACTCACTCTGCTATCACTAAGATGATATGACATACCATGGTTCAGGTTAGCTGTTATTCTGTAGATCAAGTATGCCATAAAGTTCAAAAAATATATCTGTGGGTGGGGACGGAAATGGATGATCTGTCGAGCCCTGCAGGACTACAGATGGAACAAAGAGTCAGCAGTCATAGCCCAGAGGTCTCTGCCTCAAAGAGGCCCAACAAACACACAAACACACACATCCTCAGGTTAATGGTCAACCATGTCCCTGGATGCCTGGAGAGATGACATGGGTTCTACATATAGAACATGGGAAAGGAGAAAGAGACAAGGGGTTAGAGAAAAGTACCCTTTCACACGAGCCGTTTGACAGGAAAAACAATGAAGTTCATTCCATGATTCATCCCAGGGCTCTTCCAGGGCGCCACAACGGTGGACACTACCATATCAGGAAGAGGGGATGTCGTGTGTACAGACTTGGGTGTGACGCCCGGCTTCCTTTCTCTAGAATGCCTGTGAACCTGAGGTGTCTCATTCGAAAGAACAATTCCTTCCAAGTGCTGGGTCCAGTGGGACGAACAACAATATTTTGGGTTTGGAGGCTTGCTGATGGATGCTACAACTGTGTGAGGTTAATGTACAGGGTCATTTGTAAAACCAGGTTGGCACTGTGGAGTGTATGTGGCCACAAGCCAGCTCTGGGAATATGTAAGCATTCTTCCAGTCTCGTGCACCTAATCTGGACTGAAAAGTAAATGTGCTATGACAGTGACTGCATCACAATACATTCCGGCAAGTCTCCAGTCACATGGATCTTTTCGTCCTGACATATGCCCTGACAAATAATAAGAAATACTTTGCTCTTTCCAGTTCTTCTAGCAACATGTACGATGTGGACATTTTTGAGCTCCAAGTTTGTTAATTGCTCAGTGGTTGTTCCTGTCAAAACATGCTCAAGTCCACCACACCTTGCCAGAAAATGGCCAGGCCCATTTTAACAGTGGACCCTGGGTGATTCCTGGAAACGTAACATTTTTATTGTTGATTTGGAATGAACGGACGGTAAAAACACAGACTCTTCCTTGGTTCTAACCAACAAAATACTGTTGCAATTCTCCTTCATAATCTGCTGCATTGTCTACATGCACAAATTGTATGTTGCTTTGGAAATAATGGAAATGTATTTTAAGAACCATTATAGTTTACAATATCATATAATTGTATCAAAACATCTCAAGACATGTTCAGTGATGTTCCTGTGGTCTTGGACCTTTCATTAACCTCACCAAAGGTTGATCAGGCCTCAGCAAATGGAATTATGCAAGTTCTGGATATATGACCCTCATCTCAGCATGAGCGGTGTGTCAGGAATTTCTGTTTTTTGCAGATCACATATTTGGTGTATCTGTGGTTCTTGTTAGCCTCTGCCTCCGGCATAAAACCTTTTCACAGACCACTTTGTTTTTTTGTGAAGACTTGCACAGGAGTGCACATACAGTATAGATTGTTTCAACCCTCCATTGTTTTATTATGGAAAGACAGCTGAGGACTAGATACCTTGGCATTATCAAGTGATTAATTAGAGACCCCATTGTGCTGATGAGTCTATCATATATTAACCCATAAGCCAGACTAGAGTACACCACAGGGTTCATAGGGAAACAATGACAGTGGATTTAGGCTAAGACTCTTATCAGTGTCTCTTACATCCGACTTTAAGACCACACCACACCTGCTGCTCCACTTAGGGGACTTCAGCCGACATCATCATATTCCACAGTGTTAAATCACAAGATAACTGGCAGCTCCAGACAACTCAGACTTTTGTTGTAAACCAGGCCAAGGAGGTACCTATTGCATATCGAAAGGAACCATCAGTTGATACTCCAGTGATTATAAACGTCTTGAGAATGTTTTTTTATCAGTTTCTGAGAAATAATAAACATTTTCTTTGGATTTGTACATCCACCTATAGATATCTGTAAATGTACAATATTTTTAAAATGTTGTATTTCTTTAGACCAATGCATAAAAATATATATACATATATAATATACATAAAAATACTCAAAATTCATAATAAATAATATTTATGGAAAAGGTTCCATCCAAGCCAGGACTTGAGCAAGATCTTCAGCCAGATTTTATTTGTATTCTTTTTAATAAAACTTCATAGTTGCTACTGCCCCTCTGTGGCAGGAAAGAGGAACAAAAAAAGAGACAAAAAGTGTACTGAAAGGTAGAAATAGACCGGCCGTTTGTCAGTGGGTCCTCAATGGTTTAGAGATAAGACCAAAAACACACCACCACACATTTAGGGAAATATTAATCAAGTGCAGTTTAGATGCATATCATACACCCACAAAAAGAACTCAGACAGCTCAATGTACAATAAACCTTTAATAAATAGTTTGTCATTAGTTTCCCGTATTTACATTATATCCACCATGTAACTCAGGTTGCCCTATTTATTTCTTGGCTAATTTAGGCACACAGAGAGGGACTCAGGGCACAGACCACATCATACTAAAACAGGAGTGGCTAGCAGGAGAGTCAGACAAATGTAGTTGCACCAAACTATCCAGTAAGCCTCTAGGTGGCCATGTCCTTTAAACATACATAGGCCTATATACATTGACTGTACGTACATGGTGGGCTTGTACATTTACAGCAAAGTACAGACTTCCGTTTGCATGTGAACTGTTGGTGTGCAGAAGGGGCTGGTGCAGAATCTTACCAGGATATCAATTGTTGTTTTATGGGTTGGTCCAATGTATTTAAATAAACAATTAGAATCAAAATAAGTTGTAATGGCCTCAAGTTGGCTAACCCACCATACATGAACAATAGAATAATAATATTGGCCAAAGACTTTGGGGTATGGCAGGATAAAGTAATATTTTAACTTTACAGTTTACTTCAGAACATTCAATGTCCTCTATTGAAGTCTGTATAAACATGGGGGGTAAGTTTAAGTAATGACAAAGAATTGTATAATGAACCAGAGATGGACTCTGAGAACAGTAAAATGCTGGACATTCATTTCCAAACTAGTCACAATGTTGAAGGAATCCTAAAAACAATTGGACCAATTATTAAAATAAACTATAAAAATAGCACTTGAACTTAAATTGTCTGCCAAACTTAAGAAAAACTGAAACTTAAAATAAAACAAACAAACCCAAAGCAATCGCAAATAATAAGAAACATAAAAAAACAAAAACATTTGGCACAAAATATACAATTCAAACTAATAAATGATAAATGTTACAGTTTGAAACCAAAGGTTTAATTCATTTGAGTGTGTGATTTGGTTATTTCAATGCACTTGAGGCTCATTTAGAAAAAGAAATCTTTCAAAAGAACAACAGCAAAGATTTTCCAGTAATAAAGTATTGGAAAATCCTTTGCCGTCTCCAAATATCATTGCTCCAAAAATGTCAAGCGCCTTCTACCAACCTGTACTGGAGCAAAACTATCAGAGAACGCTTACATTGGTTTACAGTCTAAATCCAGATACCACTTTTGCAGTCTTTGTCTATCATACCACATCAAACATAACCTTTAAATTCCTACTGCAGCAGCACAAGTGATATTTCATCTCATTGAATCTAATGATATTTTCCAAAGACGGCCTAACAACAACATCAGTGCTCACATTGATAACAAAACAAAAAAACTCGAGTCAAAGCGGCCCATAGGGAAGTTAAATGAACTAGAATCCTGCCAGCTGTCCTTTTAAATAAAGCTGTGCCAAATTTACCAAGAAGGGCAGAAGGCGGGGGGGGGGGGGGGGGTATGAGGGCAAAAAAAGAGAAAAGGTGTCGAGGCTCCGATGGGAGCGATAGCAAAGATTACAGACCTTACTCAGACCCCAGTCTTCATACAGGTTACGTAATAGATTTATATATCAATATGAAGTCACTTCAAGGCAACATTTGTCTTTAATTACAACTTTATAAGCACAACTAGCCTTCAGTGTGAAAAAAAATTATTACAACCCAAACTATACTTCGGAGCTAATGAATGGCAGGTAAACATCGGAAATGTCTCAAACAAAGTGGTCTTTCTTTTACACGTTCCTCTCTCCGTAGAGGGAGGGGGATGAGTGGATCCTTTCAAGTAGACTGAAGTCCCTCTGTAAAAACGTTCTGTGTGTTATTCAGTACTGTCTCCGTGGGTAATTGGTGTGGCCCCTCCGAGATAGGTTATGCCAAAGGAGAGACTCCTCGTAGCTCTACATCATAGGAAGACCTGCATTCCCTTCTTCCCATAACCCAGGACAGAAACCACGCACGACAACAAAAGTATCACAACGAGAAGTTAGCTTGTGAAAGGGGTCATTACAGGAGAGCTCGAGTTACATATCAACCGTTGTCGCGTCTCTTTGGAACGAGGAACATCGCCGGCGTCACCGCACGGGTGCTAAAGAGGAAACAGAATCCCACAGGGGGGGGGGGGGGGGGGGGGGGGGCTTTGTAACCATCACATGAGTCTTAGCTCATCATCACCCCAGAACCAAGTGTGGGTGTAGTGGCGCTGCAAAGCAGGGTGGGTCGGGGTGCAAGCCGTCGTGTCTTCTGTCCCCCGTCCTGCCTCCCAGAGTCCGGCTTATCCAAGATACTCCAACCTCCTCCCCCCACACGCCTCCACAGTAGTCCCAAATAAACACTCTCTCTCACACACACACACTCTCCCTCTCCCAAGCCGCCCCTAGCAGCCCTGTCACGCCACCTCGCTTTGACAAAGGGGGTGTGCGTGCGGAGAGACGGCCCACATTGTGCTGCGGGCGCGACGCACCCACACCTATACACAAACACACGTATACACAAACACACACCTTCCCGGCACTCGGAGATGTCAGAGGACATCACGGTGCGAGTGAATCTATGCATGCGTGCATGCGTGCGTGTGTGTATGTATGTATAAATACATGTATCCGTCCACTGTGGGTGGGGGGGTTGGTAGTCTGGGTGGCAGGTGGTGTGTGTCCTCCCGGCTCCTCCGCCTCCTCCCCCCTGGAGGCTGGGGTTATACGCTGCTGTCCTCCAGGAGGGGCTCCTTGCCCTCCGTCCCGCTGCCCTGGGGGCTGTGGGAGTGGCTCTGGGCCCCGTTGTTGTGCTTCTTGTAGGCCCCCGGCCGGGCCCCGGGCCCCGTGTGCTCCGGGATGAAGAGCGCCACCAGTAGGGACAGCAGCACGGAACAGGCGCCGAACAAGAATGGAGGGCCCGGAATGATGGCACTCTGGAAGGAGGGAGAGAGAGAGGGGGAGAGAGAGAGAGAGAGGGGGAGAGAGAGAGAGAGAGGGGGGGAAAGAGAGAGAGAGAGAGAGGGGGGGAAA